>NC_061115.1:166266612-166527379 GCF_002878395.1 Capsicum annuum | reverse complement strand
ATCAGAGTAAAATGTTATGGTTGATCTACTTCAGACTATCAAAACAGTCCAATAGAGGACAGATTCAAGAATTATTTGATTTTTAGGGGCGTTTTGGTCATTCCCCCTCACCCAAAATCTGTCCAAACCCTATATTAAAGCTATGAGAAGCATTATATGTTATATTTCATCAAATTCCCTCAAAAATATAACCCTAAGCTCCTATATCCAACTTCAAGAGTAAAACCCTAAGTCTGGGAGAAATCTTTAGCACCGAGTGGGAGGTATAAAGCGACCTTACTTCCCTAGAACTACATGCCCCCGTAGGAGTGATCCTTAGGCTGATTTATATAGTGATCACTAGTTTGTGTGGATTTGATATCGATAGTCCTACTCCGATGGCAAGGATAGGACGGCTTTCTCCAACGTGGGTTGTACGTTGGACTCCATGTAGCTCACATGGTTTATGTCGGTTATAGGATATCGTAGCGTGTGTGTGTTTCCTTGTGTCTATGGTGAATGGTGAAGTGATTTGAAAGTGGAATTATGAAAGTTATTTTTTCGAAAGATTTAAATGATATTTACATTATGAGAATTAATATTCTTGATGAACTGAAAGTGATTGACAAATTATATGATGACTCACATGTGTTATTGTACTTATTTCATCCTCTCATGATTATGATGATTTTCTTTGGGCTATGTGAGTTTTTCGTACATCCTTCATATTTCTTATAAATATTTATGATGATGATGTTTATAAAACTACATACACCCCCATATACTCGGTTCCTTTCTATGGTACTAATCCACATCTTCGGATGTGTGCTGCATTTTCTTGAAATGTAGGTTCAGGTGCTCAGTTCCAGGATTGACAGTGATTCTTTGGGCACGCTGTTCTACATCCTCTGTTGTGGTGAGTCCTCATGTTCCGAGGACGTGATTTCTGATGTTGGTTTCACGAAATTGTTTACATTTGATAACTGAGTATGAGTCAGTTGGGGCATGTCTTAATGACTCGCTGGTTTTGATTGATTTTCTTAAACGCTTGTAAGACTAGTATAGATGTTGGGAGTCGACTAATAAGTCATATTTTTTTATCTTTTTGAAATTCTTTTACTCTTGGATGATGATACTTTGTTGATATTTGAGGGTTATTTATGAAAACCCCGTTGATTTATCTTGAACTGAATGAAAATGGCTCAAAGGGTTAGCTTGGGGCTGCTCATATCCTCAAGCACCGTGTGACGCTCCGAGACCCATTTTCCGAGGCATTACAAACTTGGTATCAGAGCCTAAGTTTTTAAGGTGTCCTAAGGAGTCTGACAAGCCATTTTAAGTAGAGTCTTGATCATTGGTGTGTAGCGCGCTGCATCTATGAGCAAGAGGCTACAAGACATTTTAGGAAAAAGTGTGATTCTTTCTTTCAGAAGTCTATCATGCTTAAAGTGTCTCTCTCTGCTATTGATTCGTGCTCTCCTATATCAGAAATATGCCTCCACATTGAGCGAGAAGAAATAATGATGTTCTCGGAATTCTGTGTCACACAAGAGTCATTTTATCTCTTACCTCAAAGCTAGAAAGCTTATTTCCAAGGGGTGTATTTACCATTTGGTTAGTGTCAAAGACACTAAGTCTGAGACTCTAACTCTCCATTCTGTTAATGTCTTCAATGAGTTTTCTCATGTCTTTCTGGATGATCTCCTAGGGATACCTTCTGATAGAGAGATAGAGTTCGGGATTGATCTTCTTCTCGATAATCAGCCCATTTCTATTCCTCCATACCATATGGCCCCTGCAGAACTTAAGGAGTTGAAAGATCAACTCAAAGATCTACTAGATAAGGGTTTTATAAGGCCCAGTGTTTCTCCTTGAGGTGCTCCTATGTTGTTTGTGAGAAAGAAAGATGGCTCTTTGCGTATGTGCACTGATTACCACCAACTGAATAAAGTCATCCTCAATAATAAGTACCTCCTTCCGAGAATAGATAATTTGTTTGACCAATTGCAAGGTGAAAGTTATTTCTCAAAGATAGACCTTTGTTTTGACTATCATCAACTCCAAGTTAGGGAGTGTGACATCCCAAAAATTGCTTTCCGAACTTGTTATGGCCATTTTGAGTTTCTTGTTATGTCTTTTGGTTTAACTAATGCCCCAGTAGCTTTCATGGACCTCATGAATCGAGTGTTCAAACCATATCTGGATATGTTTGTCATAGTGTTCATCGATGATATACTGGTGTACTCCCGTACTGAGGATAAACATTCTGATCATCTTCAAATTGTCTTGCAAACCCTTAGAGATCACAAGTTTTTTTGCCATGTTTAGTAAGTGTGAGTTTTGGCTAAGGTCAGTTGCTTTTCTGGGTCATATCATTTCTTCCGAAGGTATTAGAGTTGATCCCTAAAAGACTGAAGCTGTTAGAAATTGGCCTAGACCTATTTCTCCGACTGATATCCGAAGTTTCTTGGGTTTAGTTGGCTAAAACGCCATTTTGTTGAGGGTTTCTCCTCTATAGCATCTCCTATGACTCGGTTGACCCAAAAGAAAGTGAAGTTCTTGTGGTCTGAATCTTGTGAGAAGAGTTTTTAGGAGTTGAACACTTGACTCACTTTAGCCCCTATTTTGACTTTGCCTGATAGTGTTGATGGTTTTGTGGTGTACTGTGATGCTTCGACAGTTGGGTTGGGTTACGTATTAATGCAGAAGGGTAACGTGATAGCTTATGCTTCTAGATAGTTAAAACCCCATGAGAAAAACTACCCCACCCATGACCTTGAGTTGGCTGCTGTTGTATTTGCTTTGAAAATCTGGGGACACTATTTGTATGGTGTCCATGTTGATATTTTCACTTATCATAAGATTCTGCAATATATGTTTACCCAGAGAGAATTGAATCTTAGGTAGAGAAGATGGTTAGAATTGTTAAACGACTATGATATGAGTGTGCTGTACCATCCGAGCAACGCCAAGGTTGTGGTGGATGCCCTAAGTAGAGTGTCCATGTGTAGTGTTTCACATGTGGTAGAAGGTAAGAAAGAGTTGGCTTATGATGTACATTGTTTGGCTAGATTGGTGGTTAGGTTTTTTGACTCTGTTGAAGGTAGTATAGGGGTTCAGAGTAGTTTCGAATCCTCCTTGGTTTCGGAAGTGAAGGAAAAGCAATACTTAGATGCTAGTTTGGTTAGACTGAAGGAGTCAGTCAATGACCAAAAAGTAGAGGTTTTCTCCTAAGGGGGAGATGGTGTGTTGAGATTGCAGGGTAGATTGTATGTCCTGAATGTTGATGATCTGAGACAGAGAATTATGGCTGAAGCACATGGGGTGCGATATTCTATTCATCCTGGTGCCACTAAGATGTACCGAGAATTGCAGGAAATCTATTAGTAGAGTGGCATGAAGAAAGATATAGCTGCGTTTGTAGCTAAGTGTGCAACAATCCAACAGGTTAAAGTTAACACAAAAAACCTAGTGGTATGATGCAATAGTTTAGTATTCCCATATGGAAATGGGAAGAGATAAATATGGACTTCGTAATTGGTTTACCTCCTTTCCGATGCCATCATGATTCTATTTGGGTTTTGGTTGATAGGTTGACTAAGTCTGCTCATTTCTTGCCTGTTGATACTTCATATACTGCTGAGGATTATGCTAGATTATATATCCGAGAGCTAGTCAGACTACATAGAGTTCCTTTGTCTATCTTTTTGGATAGGGGTGCTCAGTTCACTTCGCAATTTTGGAAAGCTTTATAGAAGGGTCTTGGTACCCAAGTGCTTTTGAGTTCTGCTTTTCATCCGCAGACCGATGGTCAGGCTGAGCGGACCATCCAGACCTTAGAGGATATGTTGAGAGCTTGTACACTTGATTTTAAGGGAAGTTGGGATGACCACTTACCGTTGATAGAGTTTGCTTACAATAACAGTTTCCACTCTAGTATTGGCATGGCTCTATTTAAAGTCTTATATGGGAGGAAGTGTAGATCACCCATAGGTTGGTTCGAGGTGGGTGTCAGCTGTGAGCGGTCCTGATTCAGTTTTTGAGGCTATGGAAAAAGTTAAGTTGATTATGGAAAGTTTGAAAACTGTGCAGAGTCGTCAGAAGTCATATGTAGATGTTAGAAGGAGAGACCTCAAGTTTGAAGTCGGTGACCTAGTGTATCTGAAAATTTCACCCATGAGGGGGGGTGAAGAGATTCGAAAAGAAGGAGAAGCTTAGTCCCTGTTATGTTGGTCCTTACAAAATTCTTAGCCGTGTTGGTAAGGTAGCTTATGAGATCGAGTTGCCTTTTGAGTTGTCCTCTGTTCGTCCAATATTCCATGTCTCCATGCTTAGAAAGCATATTAGCGATGCTGTGGTAGTGGATTCCTCTGTGAGTTCTGACATTCAAGAAAATCTTTCTTTTGATGAGATTCCTATTTAGATTCTTGATTTCAGTGTCCGAAGACAAAGGAACAAAGAAGTTCCCTTGGTCAAGGTATTGTGGCGAAACCAATCTGTTGAGGGTGCAACTTGGGAAGCTGAGGCAGATATGCGATCCAAGTACCCGTACCTATTTTCCATGAACTATGATAAAGACAAAGGTACCGTTCTTTCCTAAATCATACACTTCTGATAAAAGTTGCAGCAGTTCAGCTGTCATTTATTATGTGTTCAGCTGTAGATTCTTGAATTTATGCATTCTATGTTGCATTTGGAGTGAGAAACGATTTGGTGATGAGTCTAACGAATGGTTTCAGCTGTATGCTCCATTCCCTATCGAATCTTGGCATGTATAGCGTCATTCGAGGATGAATGTTTCCAAGGGGGGATGATGTAATACCCCGGAAAATTTTTCGTTGAAATTTTGTGCGTAAACGTGTTGGGTTCTATCTTCTAGAATGAATTATAAATTTTTCCATGCGGAATGTCTTAGATTATGACCCACCATTGCGTAGAGTATCAAATAAGCGTTCCAACGATATGTGGATCGTCCAAAACGGACACCCGAGCGACGAGTTATGAACATTCCGATCGAACCGTGAATAGTAGTGAATAGTAAAACATGCAGGAAAAAGTACTGAAGCCTGGCGTATTTTTTGTCCAACTTTAAACGATCATAACTACTTGTACATAATGATCTGGGTGATGTACTATATATCAACGGAAGTCTCTGCGAGTCCTCTTTACAATGAAATTGGTTTCATCCAATTTGTCAGTCAGAGTAAAAAATTATGGTCGATCTACTTCAGCCTATCAAAAGCAAATTTTTGGGTCAACTTCAAACGATCATAACTCCTTGTACACAATGATATGGGTGATATACTATATATCAACGGAAATATATGAGAGTCTTTTTTCTAATGAAATTGGTTTCATCCAATTTGGATATCGGAGTAAAACATTATGGTTAATCTACTTCAAACTATCAAAACAGTCCACCAAAGGACAAATTCAAGAATTATTTGATTTTTAGGGGCGTTTTGGTCATTTCACCTCACCCAAAATCCGTCCAAATCCTATATTAAAGCCTATTAGAAGCATTATATGTTATATTTCATCAAATTCCCTTAAAAAGAAAACCCTAAGCTCCTACATTCAACTTCAAGAACCTCCAAAGTTCACCATTAATTCAGCAAATTTATTCAAGATTCCAAGTTCCTAGTTCAAGAACTTCAAGAACCTCCAAAGTTCACCGTTAATTTTGCAAATTTATTCAAGATTCCAAGTTCCTAGTTCAAGAACTCCAAGAACAATCATTCAAAGGCACGATTAACATCTCAAAACTGAGTATCGATCGAAAGTTTATCATTCAAGGTATGTGGGGTTTTTCAACAAGAACTCTCTTTCGTTCTTGAGCCTAAAAGTAATTTTCTTTACAAAGGCATGATTTTTATTTGATTTTTACGAATTTGAAGCATGAACCCATATCTTATGATGATTATTATGAAATCTTGATGTTTCTAATTTTGAAAGATGAATTTACATGTGTGGAGATATAAAGCATAAATCTTGAACGATATTTATCATGATTTTGATATTTGGGTCGTGAATCCCCATTGGAAATTGTGTTTTTTTTTGAGAAAGTGTGTGTTATCAGCACGTTGATGTTGAATATTTTAGATATTTTGAATGATTTGACCTTTTGATCTTAATGGAGTTGTTTTAAACTCGAGCGTGAAAGAAATCCACAACGTGGTTGATTTTGATAGATGGGAAGCATGATGGCTCCCGATGTATATTTATATATTACTGAAATTGTTTTGTTGTGGATTGTCTTTAAAATGATATGAGCTATGTCCGGGAGAAATCTTTAGCACCGAGTGGGAGGTATAAAGAGACCTTACTTCCCTAGAACTACACGCCCCCATAGGAGTGAACCTGAGGCTGATATTTATAGTGATCGGTAGTTTGGGTGGATTTGATATCGATAGTCCTACTCCAATGGCAAGGATAGAACAGCTCTCCTCAACATGGGTTGTACGTTGGACTCCATGTAGCTCACATGGTTTATGTCAGTTATAGTATCTCCCAGCGTGTGTGTGTTTCCTTATTTCTATGGTGAATGGTGAAGTGATTTGAAAGTGGAATTGTGAAAGTTATTTTTTGGAAAGATTTAAATGATATTTACATTATGAGAATTGATATTCTTGATGAACTGAAAGTGATTGACAAATTATATGATGACTCACATGTGTTATTGTACTTATTTTATCCTCTCATGATTATGATGATTTTTTTTTGGGCTATGTGAGTCTTTCATACATCCTGTATATTTCTTATAAATATTTATGATGATGATGTTTATAAAACTGCATACACCCCCGTATACTCAGTTCCTTTCTATGATACTGACCCACATCTTTGGATATGGGCTGCATTTTCTCGGAATGTAGGTTCACGTGCTCAGTTCTAGGTTCGACAAAGATTCTTGAGGCACACTATTCTACATCCTCTGTTGTGGTGAGTCCTCATGTTCCGAGGATATGATGTCTAATGTTGGTTTCACGAATTGTTTACATTTGATAACTGAGTATGAGTTAGTTGGGGCATGTCTCAATGACTCGCTGGTTTTATTAATTTTCTTAGAGGCTTGTCATACTAGTATAGATATTGGGAGTTGACTAATAATTTATATTTTGTTATCTTTCTTAAATTCTTTTATTCTTGGATGATAATTACTCTATTGATATTTTAGGGTTATTTATGGAAACCCCGTTGATTTGTGTTGAACTGAATGAAAATGGATCAAAGGGTTAGCTTGGGGCTACTCGTAACCTCAATCACCGTGTGACGCTCTGGGACCCATTTTCTGGTGTGTTACAGTTCAATAGATAGATAGATAGATATATAGATAGATAGACAGACAGACAGACAGACAAACAGACAGACAGATAGATAGATAGATAGATAGATAGATATAGATAGATAGATAGATAGATAGATAGATTATAGATAGACAGATAGATAGATAGACAGATAGATAGATTGATAGATAGACAGATAGACAAATAGATAGATATAGATAGATAGATGATTGATATATTGATTGATAGATAGATGTAGATAGATGATTGATATATTGATTGATAGATATGGATGGATTTATATGACAGAATATGACCAAAGTGCCCCTATACCCTTAAGAAGTTGAAACAATGTGTGAAAAAGCTTCAGGTCATTTCAGATATCTCATTGGAAGAGAAATGCGTCTCTTCTCTTATTGCATCGAAAGATCGGTGCACCACGTCCCAATAGCGTTGGCTTACTGCCTCTTAAAAAATGTCATAACTTTTTTCTCAAGTATTAGATTACGGAAAAATTGGTATCGTTAGAAATATAACTCAATTATCTACAATTTGGTGGATCTTGAGCTGCAAAATTCTACATGTATTCAAAGTTATACACGTTCAAAGTAGACCCTTATAGAATTGAATTTCAAACTCAGGATGAATAGAGGATTCTTAACTCAACTTTGCTTTAAGTGATTTGTCTTAACGTTTTTATCCTCATATTCACTTCATGCACAAGGAGAAAGATAATGTCACATGAATTTAAATATAAACCAAGGGATTAGAGCTTAACACATAGGAACGATGGTTCAATTTCTAGCTCGAAAATATAGGGTGGTACACTTGACCTCTGAACTGTGAGTCAATGTGTATCTCGCTGTAACTATCTACCTAATGAGGTCACTTATCACTGCCAACTTAGTCCTTATAATCCATCTCCTCTATAGAATAAACATGCTCAACTATATTAGAAAAAGACTTACTTGGAGTTACCAAACTCTATGTATTCCTACAAAGTGGTAATCTCAATCGCCTAATAAAGCATCAAATCTACTCATACTACATAGGAGGAATTATAGTGGCGTGTTTGGTTAAATCATTAAATCTCGCCGCATACTAAACCAAGGAAATAGAACCCTATATCAAAGTAGAAACCTTAACTCGAAGATGCTCCTACATGCTGTGAGGAATATACTTCCCTAAGAAAGCCTCGAAGAATAATGTCCAAGTCTCCAGTGGAGATCCAACTGTCATGGAATCAAGATAACCCTCTCCACCACCTGTTATTGTCATTTCTAGATGATAAGTAACAAAGTCTACTCCATGCAACCCGGCCAACCCTAAATTCTATAATCTCTCCTCACAACTAGATAGGACTCATAAGCATCTTTTTTTGGGGTACCAACAAACCCAGGTGCAGTCAATCTTTGAAATTATCCAACATATTTTTCCCCTCTATGGATATTACTGGATCGGCTACTATCGATTATAGGACTACCGGTACTAGCAAAACCTCTACCCTAGGTGCTACTGTTACTGATTATGCCCCTAAATCAATACTACCCTTTGCTACCAGTTGTGCTCCCTCGGTTAGCGGACTACCAACTAACCCAATAACTATACCAATGTATTTCAAAGGGTTGAAGAAGATATAAACCCAGGTGGAGTACGTGTTTTCCACTTTCCCATCTGCTGCTGTGGTGGCAGAATACCTGGAGTTGACTTAGGATCAGGAGCTATGAAAGAATTAGGTAACGAATCCCTATCCTGATCAGGAATTAGGGTTGATTTCTTATCCTTTCCCAATCTTTGGGTCGACCCTGGTCGCTAAAAGAAACTGTAGCAGTAGGCCCAAAGTCTTGATTCCTAGCTCCTACACCTTGCGTCCTATCCATCCACATAAAGAGTGAACCCATAAATATTAAAACTATCTTAGACCCAATGGAGGAAAATAGATTAAGAAAATGAGATTTTTCCTTAAAAAATCTCTATAGCCTCCCAAAGATATAATATTGACGTCTCCATACCAATCCACAGGACTCCACTACGCTCTAATATCAAGCTATCATAATCTGATTTCGCAAGGCATGATGAGGCCTACCTTATCCTACCTGTAGGAAAGCAAAGCCATAGGCCGGAATGATAGGTATTGGGCTAACGACAGAAGCCAAAAAACACTAGATATAAATTATGACAGTAGTAATAATAAGAAAAAACAGAAGCAAATAGTAGGTAATAATGAGAGGTCATATATATGATATACAACAAAACTCATAATCAGATATCAAACTCGAACAAGAACTCAAAGGAACCACAACTCCTAAAACAATAGTAACTAGTACCAAAACTCGTAGATTATATCATAACTAGATATCAGACTTGAACTAAAACTCATAGTACCCACACCTAACTATAAAATTAAAATTCAAACCATACCATAACTGATGCTAAAGTGGGGCCAAAATTCACAAGAAATGACATAAATAAAGTATATGCTTCCCTAAACCATAATTGAAATATATTTAAATAAATATTCATATCACTTAATTAAAAAGGGCTGAATCTGAGGTTTCAAAACTTAATACCACAGAATAAGCTCGTCAATACTACATTATAATATAAGATAACAAGATCAAAATTTACTAGATTGGTGTCCTAACCGGATAACTAAGGCATGGATATTTCAAAGAATACCCAAACTAAAAGTATTTACCCAAAACTAGCATAATAGCACACAATTATTGGAAATAAGCTCAATCAAAAAATTATCTAATCCTAAATTACCTGGATTCCAAAGATAAAAAATCTCTCCAAGAAGACTCTGAACATCGCCTTACTAGAATTCGAGCTTGAAAAACTCGATGGGCATCAAAACCTTTTCCGAATCAAATCTTATTTTAACGTTTGATGTATACAGATATATGTTGTATGATAGAAACATATATAATGGGTAAAGATTCTTGATTGAAAATTATATGCACATACATATGTGAGGAAAACATATGTGAGTGGCTTTTATGTTTTCTATTATGATATATACATACACACACACACATATATATACATACATACCAAAATATATACATATATATACATGCATACATACATATATATAATAATATATCCATCCATCCATATATATACATATTATATGCATACATATGTGTGTGTATGTATATATATATATACATATATATATATATATATATACATACAATTTCTTAGGTTTTGATAGCGCCTACCATAAGAACCAATAGGTAAGCAAAATCCATAGTCTGAAATGGCTAGTAACAGACTACTCAATTATATACAGAAAAGAATATGGGGTAGATGAAATAAGAGAATCAAATACATAATGAAATCCCAAAACCTAGTGGTATCAATACAAGATCTTTTAATATAACAAGATTACAAAAGTGAAGTACAAAGGAATATACTGATACAACTTATCTCTGAATACAACATAAAGACTAGTCTAATACATAAGGGAGAGATAAGTAACACTTCAAATGTCAGGAGCTCACTCTAAGTCGTAGGACCATGGCTTTTTTGTATGATGCACACATCAACGGTGATGACCCATACAATGATCTACAGGTTGTAGAAGTGTAGTATGAGTACTAAATAGGTGGTACTTAATAGACAACTACCAACTGAGATATAAAGATAAAGAAGATATATATAACATATAAACAAAAAGATAACTACAGTCAGATGCCCAGCTTCCATATATTACAAACAATTAGGTAATAGGGATAAACTATACTATTAAAGTCCAAGAGACTAACATATTAAGACTAAGAAAGTAACAAGGATAAAATATCGTATTCCAATCATATTTATGAATCTTGACACCATACCATATATTACTGGACAATATGTGAAGTACAATTGAAAGGAAGATATATAAACATACAAGGCCAAGGAATGAGTATATAATATGAACAATTGAAGGAAGGGTTATCTGGTAGTTTCATAGATACATATAGATAGGTAAATACATATATACATATAGATATGAAGTCAACTCAAAGCATAACCTAAATCATCATGTCTTCACTTTTAAGGCCTCATTATAATCCTATTATGCTTTAATACTATCATTCTTAGGATTTCTAATCCATAGGTCTAACCATGAGATAAACATGCATAATAATGCAATCGTAAGATAGAAGAGGCTTAAAACATACCCCAAATCTCGATACTAAATCAATGAATAATCTGTTATAAACTATATGTAATAATAATTATAACAATGTTAATAACAATATTAACAACAACGTGATTAATCAACTTTTTTTGGACAACAAAATATCTAGCCAAGCCTATGTGTACCCCATCGCCCCAGGCTCGGAAGGTTCAATCAGCATATAATAATACAAATTATCACCCATATCTATGCAACCATCCCATACCGGATGATAGATATAGGTGCATCTTATTGATTAGCGATGCACATGCAAAATTAAATGCAAGGTACACATTCAATATAATCATTCTTCAGTCTTACCGGGTATCACTATCATAATCATAACATCCTCTGGCCTTTCCAGGCATTAACAGATATCATAATATACTCCGGCCTTTCCAGGCATCAAAAAATATCATAACATCCTCCAGTCCTACCATGCATCATCACATCATCATAATATCCTCTGACCTTTTCAGGCATTATTACATCATCATAATATATTATGGCCTTTCTAAGCATCATCACATCATCATAATATCCAAATTAATATCAATAATAGAGAACGAGCCCTATAAGGGCTAAAGTAAAGTGTAAAACCCATGAGGGCTAAAGTAAATAATCATGCAAAGAAAAGCAAGGTAGATTATCTTTCCATGATTAATCACTCATCATTAATATCACATTATCCATAAGTATATACAATAAGTGCACGGACTTAAGTCGTGGCTGAAAAAGTGTAAATTTGTCATTTCATTGGTCGGAGTGAACCTCAAGACTAAATCTCTATAAAAGTGTAAAGAAAAGATCAGATTATCTTACGACTGGATTAAATAGTAGTATTAAATCATGAACTAGAATATATCTCAATCAAATCTTTAAAAATCTCCGTAATAATCTTTTTTACCCATTTAACTTATTCATCAAGTTAAGCAGTAATTATTGTGAGGAAAACTATTTTAAGGTGGAAAGTGAACTTTAGCCCTTAGTTAGGGACAATAATAATAATATTATGAAATAATTGTAATCGTATTAATTACCGATGAAATAATCATGAATGTATCGAATCTATGCATGCCATCACCAGTATTCAAACATTAGAATCATAAATATCATACCACATCTTTCTCCATCACATACCGGAGAGATGTGTATATAATATTAATATATATATATATATATTATATATATTCATAAGCTACAACTGTATCCTTTACAAGAGAAATTACTTCCTAGATATCCATTCGTATCATAACACGACCTTTTTTCCAATAATGTGTCCAAAATAATCATAATGTCATAATCATAGCTTAGGCCCACATAAGAATCTGTATTTTATATCAATAATAATGTATATATAAATGATATCATAACTATAAGTCATAGAATATTTAGGAAGCATAACATTATAATACCCTACATTTTTGGGCTAGAATTTAAATCGTTGTTCCTATGCATACATACTTGAACCCATTTATTCTATGTATATGTATGGGCTATTATAAAATATACAATTTGGGAATATATTTTTATACTTATCGAAGTCATAATACCCGCATAAATCAAAGATGAGTGGAGGACTTTTCTATAGATATAGTTTTGATGAATGCTCTGGTTAGGGTCCAATTTAGATGAGTGTATCTCTTAGAATATATTTATTCCAGTATCCTAATATGTAATCAAATGAAACGTATTTGATTTTTCTTTCTAATGCATTTAGTTTCACCTTAATCCGATAAAGGAGTGGAAAGTTATGCCTAATTTACCTCAGCATATCCACCTGTCATCAAGGTGACGACTAGGCTGATAGGTTATCAACCAGTTGATAAGTCATCAGCCAAGTCATCAACCTTAGGCAGAATCATTGAAGAAGGTGATGACTAGGCTGATAAGATATCAACCAGTTGAAAAGCCATCAGCCAAAGTCGTCAACCTTAGGCAGTAACTCTGAAGAAGTTGATGACTAGGGTGATAAGTTATCAACCAGTTGGCAAGCCATCAGCCAAGTCATCACCCATAACCAAAAATGAAAGGGATTTGATGACTAGGCTGATAGGTTGTCAACTAGTTGACAAGCCATTAACCAATAGGTTATCAACTAGTTGACAAGCCATCAAGAAAGTCATCAACTGAAGAAAATTTCAGCAATCTTTATTCAACTTTGAAGGAGTATTTTGGTATTTTCCTTACCTCACACCTTAACCTCTCCCCACAACTTAAATGAGTAAATAAATGTATTTAGACATTACTTATATGTTTTAAAAACTATTAACACTGTTTACTCTCAAGAACATCAGAATTAGGGTTTTCTCTCAAGTTTACTCTAAAGCCTGAAATTTTAATTTTCCTTGAAAGTCAAGCAATTCCAAGCATATGTGATGTTTATCCATGGGATTTTTTAAGACATGGAGTCTAAGGATCCCTTTTGATTCTTAACTAATGAGTTTTACATGTTTAAGTTAAACTATGTCTGTGGTAATCTTGATAGTTTAATTTCAAATTATGATTATAAGTGTTTCCAAGTGGAATGAACCATTATATGTTTTGAATATTGAAATCTTCACATTTAAATCCCTAGTTCATAGTTTTAGTATTGTAACTATGTTGTTATCGCATGCTTTACCCATTCTTATGTTTAAGTTTATGACTCTCATATGTTTGATGAATTGCCTAAGTTTGAGTTTTGATCAATGAGTCCCTATTATGGGTTTTTAAAGTTTTTGTATGGAATTACTATTACACCATTTTATGCTGGAGGGTTATGAACACTCGATACCTAGTTGTTTTTATAATTATAGTATCAATAAAATAATTTTAGATAAACCATGAATATTGTTATTCAATTAGTTATTATGATCAGTTTGTTGCTTAGTTAAACTTAGTTTAGTCTAGTAATCGGTGTCATTTAGTTAGGAGTAGGATTCAGCACTGAGCAAACACAGGGATGGGGGCATTTCTGCCAGTATATATTGTGACCCTTAGTAGCAATCCCTGAGTTACCGAACTACATAGCCAGCATAAGTTTGAGATGTCTTCCTGCCATTCTAGGGTTGACACATGTTTCATAAGTGCTCTTGCCAGTATAGGGTGACTCTTTAGTCCTTCAAGATGCCAGTTTAGTGGATCCATATAGCCAATGTTAGTACCCGTGGCATGGTAATTACACCCTTTCAACTGGGGTTATAGGTTGAACCCCAATTAGCTCTGATTTGGACATATCAGTTAGATGATACCTCCCACAGTCTCAGTATAGTATTTAATGTATCTTTAGTTCAGGTTTGCTTGACTAAGTGTACAAACTTTTAGATATTCAGTTTTATAGCTTTTAGTCTTTAAGATTACAGATTATCTAAGTAACATAATAGATATACACTTAGTCTTGCATTCTCAGATATCATAGTTTTCAAGTATTCATGCTCAGTTGTTTCATCTAGTTATGTTTATTATTATCTTATAAACACAGTACCCTATGTATATCAGTCTATACTCATCTCATATACCAGTACATTTAAAGTACTTATCGCATACTCTTCTTTGCGCTATATGCCTAATGTCATAGATTTGGACATATAGTTTTTCGATCGGACTTAGATAGGCCAACGCTACTCAGTAGCAATAATAGTGATTCCTTATTCTCCGAGGACATATTATTCCTTATTCAGTTATTTTAGTATCTCATCATATTCAGTCAGTTGGAGTTATTTAGGGGTCTGTCCCATAAGCTTCTTAGTCAATTAGAGGCTTTCAGACATTCAGACAGTCAATTAGATAGTTAGCCAGCTTATCAGTCTTATCAATAATTTACTCAGTACATTATCAGATATTTTAGACTTATGATTAAATCACATCCTCAGTATTTAAATTGGTTTTACTTTATTAATTTATCTTTTTCTTGGATGTTTTATTGAGTGCTCACAGCAAATACCAGCTTATGAGTTAGCTTGTGGTCACTTATGATCGTAAGCACTGTTGTCATGACAAAGGGGTAGCCTTGGTCATAACAAAACTTGGTATCAGAGCTAAAGGTTTTTAAGTATCATAGGGAGTCTAAAAGACACATTGAGTAGAGTCTTTTGCATGGGTGTGAAGCGTGCTACACTTATGCATAAGAGGCTAGAGATGTTTTAGGAAAAATTTCCCTTCTTTCAGTATTCATGTCTTGCGAATAAGCATGAGCTCAATTTAAACTCTTTCTTTTTCTAACTTATCCTTCATTCCATTTATAAAAAATTCCTCTTGAAAGAAATAATAGATGAATAATCAGGAACCAGACCGTACCCCTATCTATTCATGAAGATTCCCTGAACGAGCATTTTCTTACACCGAATTCAGAGCTGCTTTCTCCACTTTAGCTCACTCAGTAGCTTCATAGAACAATTATCAGGATGTTTCCCCAAATAATCTAGTGGCAAACATAGTTGTAACTAGAATTCAAGTTTTTACTCGAATGAGTCCCCCTTTGATTTCAGGATCCCAGTTTAAGGAGGATCCGCAGGAGTTTCTTGATATGGTTTAGAAAGTGACATGTATCATGATTTCACTTCTAGTAAGAGTGTAGAGTTAGTTGTGTATCATTTATAGGATGTATCTCACACCTGTTCTAAGAAGTTGAAGGAGGATAGAGGTGTTGATGTAAGGCCTGTAGAGTGAGAGAAGTTTGCCATGACTTTTCTAGAAAGGTTTTTCTCACTTGAGTTGAGGGAAGCCATGGTGTATGAGTTTATTAACTTGAAGTAGGTCAGCATGAGTGTGAAGGAGTACTCACTTAAGTTCACTAAGTTGGCGAGGTATACTCATTTGATATGGCTGATATAGGTCTAGAATGAGTAAGTTTGTTTCTAGTGTATCTCATAGTGTAGTCAAGAAGTCTCAAACTGCTATGTTGATTAAGGAGATGGACCTCTATATGCTTATGGTCTATGCTTAGCAGATTGAGGAAGAGAAGCTTAAGAAGAAAGAGAGGGAGAATAAAAGGGCCAGAACAGGTAGTTTTTAATTTTTCTCAACTAAGGTCGGGGGTGGTAACCACCCTTAGTTTTGTTAGAAATTTTTATCCCTAGCTCTATTTTCGTCTAGTGATACAGTGCCAAAATTCAGGAATGACAGTAGGGAAAAATCACCAAGCTCTAAGTGTGAGGGTAGTGTGAATAGTGGTCGCACTAATCCACTTTTCCAAAAATATGGCAGAAATCATAAGGGTGTGTGTAGGGCTGGAAATGATGGGTGTTTTGATGTGACAAGACAGGACGCAGAGTCATAGAATGTCTAAAGATTAGTCAGCACAGTTGCCCTCTTATTCCTGTCGATTTCCCTACTCAACAGGGTGCCATATCCAGTGCAACTAGTGCGTAGCATCAAAATAGGCTGTATGCACTCTAGTCCCGACAAGATTAGGAAAGTTCTCCTGGTGTGGTTATGGGTATGTTACAAGACTTTCATCTTTATGTTTTTGCTTTATTAGATCCTGGAGCTTCACTCTCTTTTGTAACCCCTTATATAACCATCAAATTTGGCGTCAGTCCTAAAATATTAGTAGAACCCTTCTCAGTGTCAACCCTAGTAGGTGTCTCTATTATAGCCCGGCAGGTATATAGGAACTGCCAGGTCATAGTATCACTGAAAGTCACCTCAGTTGATCTTATGAAGTTATAGATGACTAATTTTGATGTCACTCTAGTCATGGATTCAAACCACTCATATTATGCCTCAATTGACTGCAAAAATAAAGTTGTTCAGTTTTAGTTTCCCAATGAACCAATTATTGAATGGAGGGGTAGTACCTCAGTACTTAGTGGTCAAATTATTTCTTATCTTAGAGTGAGAAAGATAATATCTAAAAGGTATGTGTACCATTTTGTTTGAGTCAAAGACTATAGTTCTAAGACCCCCAGTCTCAAGTCAGTTTCAGTAGTAAAGGAATTTCCAGATTTGTTCCCTAAAAATCTTTCTAAAGTTCCTCCCGAAACAAAAATTGACTTTGGAATAGATCTCCTTCCAGATACCCAGACTATCTCAATTTTGCCCCGTAGAATTGCTCTAGTTAAACATAAGGAGATGAAAAAGTAGCAAAAGATCTCTTAGATAAGGGTTTCATCTAGCTAAGTGTTTCCCCATGGGGCGCACCAATCCTTTTTGTGCATAAGAAAGATGGTTCTCTTAGGATGTACATTGATTACCATCAGTTGAACAAAGTCACAATCAAGAATAAATATTCACTCCTTAGGATTGATGACTTGTTTGACCAACTTCAGGGTGCCAGTTATTTCTCTACGATAGACCTTAGATCCGGCTATCATCAAATTAGAGTCAGAGAAATTTTAAAGACAGCCTTTAAAATTTAATATAATCACTTCAAATTTCTAGTTATGTCTTTTGGACTAACAAATGCCCCAACAACTTTCATGGACATGATGAACAGAATGTTCAAGAAGTACTTGGACATTTTTATCTTAGCGTTTATTGATGATATTCTTGTCTATTCTCATAGAAAAAATGATCATGCAGACCATCTCAGAATTGTATTGCAGACTTTTGGAGCCTATCAGTTATTCACCAAATTCAGTAAGTGCAAATATTTGCTAAGATTATTAGATTTTCTTGGCCATATTCTTTTTGGTGATGGCATTAGAGTTGACCCTCAAAAGATCAAAGCAGGGAGAAACAAGCCTAGGCCCATCTCTCCATCATATATCAGGAGTTTCTTGGGTATGGATAGGCTATTATAGATGGTTTGTTGAAGAGTTTTCTTCTATTGCATCCCCCATGTCTCAAATGACTCAGAAGAAAGTCAAGTTTCAGTGGTCAGAGTCTTACGAGAAGAGTTTTCAGGAGTTGAAAACTCAACTCATTTCCACACTAGTATTGACTTGCTATATGGTTGAGATGGATTTATAGTTTACTGTGATACTTCCAAAGTTGGTCTTGGTTGTGTAGTGTTGCAGAGAGGTAAGGCTATAGACTATGCCTCTAGACAGTTTAAACCCTTTGAAAAAAATGATCCTACCTATGATCTTGAGTTGGCAGCTATTGTGTTTTCTTTAAAGATATGGATGCATTACCTTTATGGGGTTTATGTGGATGTGTTGATGGATCACAAAAATTTGCAGTATGTGCTTTCATAGAAAGATTTAAATTTTCAACAGGTAAGATGGCTTGAGTTGTTAAAAGATTATGATATGAGTGTGTTGTATCACCTGAGCAAATCAAATCTAGTGGCAGATGCCCTTTTAGATTCTTTACAGGTAGTGTTACTCATGTTGAGAATGATAATAGAAAGTTAGTCAGAGAGGTTCATCAGCTTTCTAGATTAGGCATTTAATTGGTTGATTCAGATGAGGGTAGTATATAGGTTTAGAATTATTCAAAATCTTGTTTGGTTGCCGGAGTGAAAGAAAACCAAGACAACGATCCTAGTTTGGTTAAGTTGAAGGAATTAGTTAGAGATCAGAAGGTAGAGTTTTTCTCCCAAGAGGGATATGATGTGTTATGATGTGAAGGTAGGCTGTGTGTGCCATATGTTAGTGGTTTAAGGAAGATAATTTTAGCAAAAGTACATGGTGGGCATTATTCTATACACACAGGAGCCACTAAGATGTACCGTGATTTGTAGGAAATTTATTAGTAGAGTGATATGAAGAGGGATACTGTAGATTTTCTTAGTAAGTAATCTAACTGCCAGAAGGTCAAGGTTGAGCACCAAAGGCCTAGTGGTACATTACAAGAGTTCAACATTCCCACTTGGAAGTTGTAAGAAGTGAACATGGATTTCAGGATGGGTTTGCCTCGAACGCGTCGTCAGCATGATTCGATTTGGGTCGTTGTTGGTAGAATGACCAAATTAGCTTATTTCTTTCTAGTTTATACTTTTTATTCAGCCAAGGATTATACCAAGCACTATCTTAGAGAGTTGTTTAGGTTGTATGGATTTTTGTTGTCTTTTATTTCAGATAGAGGTACTTAATTTACCTCTTACTTTTAGAAGGCTTTTCAAAAGGGTCTTCGTACCCAAGTTTATCTCAACATAACTTTTTATACTCAGATTGATTGTCAGGTATAGAGGACCATTCAAACCCTAGAGGACATGTTGAGAGCATATGTTATTGACTTTAAAGGTAGTTGCAATGATCACTTACCTTTGATTGAGTTTGCCTATAACAACAGTTATCACACCAGTATTTAGATAGCTTTGTTTGAGGCTCTTTATGGAAGGAGATATAGATCTCCTCTTTGTTGGTTTGAAGTAGGCGAAGCTGCTTTGATAGGGCTGAATTTAGTGTTTGATGTCATAGAAAAATTTCAGCTAATCAAGGAAAGGTTGAAGATAGACCAAAGCCATCTGAAATCATATGTAGATGTTAGGAGAAGAGATCTTGAGCATGAAGTTAGGGATTTGGTATATAAAAAAATCTCGCCCATGAAGGGAGTTAAGAGATTCGGCAAAAAGGGAAACTTAGTCCCCAATATGTTGGTCCTTACAAAATTTGAGCCATTTTGGGAAGGTAGCTTATGAGATAGAGTTTCCTGCTAATTTGGCATCAGTGCATCCATTGTTTCATGTTTTCTTGCTAAAAAGTGTATTGGTGATTCAACTATAGTTTTTCCTTTAGAGGATATAGAGGTTAAGGATAGACTTTCCTTCGAAAAACTCCCAGTTGAGATCCTCGATTGTTAGATTCATAGACTAAGGAACAAAGAAGTTCCCTTGATCAAAGGTCTTTGGAAGAATCAGTCTGTTAAGGGTGACATTTGGGAAGCAAAAACAGATATATGGACCAAGTACCCTCATATTTTTCCTACAAACTCAGATTCGGCTTAAGGTAACATTTTTTTCCTAAGATTGACTCGCTTCAGTTCTCAGTTTCAGCTTTTTAATACATTTCATGTCATTGCATGCACTCATGAATGTCAGTTCAGTTTATGTATCATGTTTTCAGTCATGCATGGTCAGTATACAATCTCAATTGCCTTTGGGTTCTCAGTCTAACCAGTCTTATTCGACGTTGAATGTTCCCAAGTAGCAGATAATGTAACATCCCATATTTTGGGCTAGAATTCAAATCATTGTTCCTTTGTGTACAGACTTGAACCCACTTATTCTATGTATATATATGGGTGATTATCAAAAATACAGTATGGGAATATCTTTGTATATTGATCGAGGTCATAATACCCTCCTAAATCAAAGATGAGTTGAGGACTTTTCAATCGATATAATTTTGATGAATTCTCCATATAGGATACACTTTAGATGAGTGTATCTCCTAGAATTTTGATTCAAGTATCCTACTATATATCAAATGAAATTTCTTTTAGTTGTCTTACCAATGCATCTAGTTTTGTCTTAATTAGATATCAGAGTGGGAAGTTATACCCTTTACCTCAGCATATCCATCTATCATCAAGGTGTCGATTAGGCAGATAAGATATCAACTAGTTGACAAGCCATCGACCAAAGTCATCAACCTTAGGAAGAATCATTGAAGAAGGTGACAACTAGGCTAATAATCTATCAACCAGTTGAAAAGCTATCAGCTAAAGTCATCAACCTTAGGCAATAACTCTTAAGGAATTGATGACTAGGCTGATAAGCTATTAACCAGTTGATAAGACAGTAACCAAGTCATCACCTATAACAAAAATATGAAAGGGAGTTGACGACTACAATGATAGGCTGTCAACCAATTGACAAGCCTTCAACCAAGTCATCAGCTAAAGAAAATTTCAGCAATCTTTATTCAGCTTCGGAGGGGTATTTTGGTCTTTTCCTCACCTTAAACCTACCCTCATGATTTAAAGCACCAAATAAGCATATTTAGACATTACTAACCAGTTTCAAAAGTCATTAACCCTCGCTACTCTCAAGAACATCAGAATTACGGTTTTCTCTCAAGTCATCTCTAAAGACTAAAAGTTCAAGTTTCCTTGAAAGTCAAACAATTCCATGTTTGTGTGATGTTCATACATGGGCATTTTTCACCCATGGAGTCCAAGGATCCCTTTTTGTTCTTAAATCATAAGTTTTACATGTTAAAGTTGAACTATGTCCATTGATATCTTGATAGTTTGATTTCAAATTATGATTATAAGTGTTTCTAAGTGGAATGGGCCATTACATATTTTTAATATTGAAATCTTCACATTTAAATCCCTATTTTATGGTTTTGGTATTGTAACTATGTTACTATCGCATGCTTTGTCCATTCATATGTTTAAGTTTATGACTCTCATGTGTTTGATGAATTGCCTAAGTTTGAGTTTTGAATAATGAGTCCCTATTATGGTTTTTTAAGATTTTATATGGCATTACTATTACTCTATTTAGTGTTGGTGGGTTATGAACACCCGATACCTAGTTGTTAACATAATTTCAGTATCCTTAAAATGATTTTAGACAAACTATGAACATTGTCATTCAGTCAGTTATTATGATCAGTTGTTTGCTCAGTTAAACGAAGTTTGGTCTAGTAATTAGTGTTATTAAGTTGGGAGTAGGATTCAACATCAAGCGAACATAGAGATGCGGGCATTTCTACCAGTTTAGGGTGTGACCCTTAGGAGCAATCATGAGTTATAGAACTACATAGCCATCATAGGTTTTAGATATCTTCCTGTCAGTTTAGGGTTGACACATGTCTTATGAGTGCTCCTTCTAGTATTGGGTGACTCTTTATTCCTTCGGGATTCCAGTTTAGTGGATCCACATAGCTAGTGTTAGTACCCGTGGCACAGTACTGACACTCTTTCAACTGGGGTTAAAGGTTGGACCCCAATTACTTCAGATTGGGGCATGTTGGTTAGATAATACCTCTCATAGTCTCAATACAACATTTAATGTATCTTTAGTTCAGTTTTTCTTGACTAAGTGTACAGAATTTCAAATTTTTTGTTTTAGAACATTCAATCTTTCAGATTACAAATTATCTCAATAACATAACAGATATACACTTAGTCTTGCATTCTTAGATATCACAATTTTCATACATTCATACTCAGTTGTTTCATGTTGTTCAGTTTATTATTATCTCATATGCATAGTACCCCATGTATATAAGCATGTCCTCATTTCATATATTAGTATATTCAATGTACTAACTGTATACTCTTCTTTTCTCTATGATGTCTTATATCATAGATTAAGGTGAACAGTTTCCTGATAGTACTTAGACCGCCCAATGCTACTCAGTAGTACCAGTGGTGAGTTATCATCCTCCAAGAACATATTATTCCTGTAAAAACCAAAAATCGCCTCTCAGGTTATCATACGGTGCTTAAGGCTACAAGTATCCCCAAGCTAACCCTTTGAGCCTATTTCTACTAACAATACTCATTTCAAGATGAAATAATTCAAACACTAGCATAGTCATATCATATGAAGGGAGGTACGGAGAAAATACTCAATCCAAATGACCACAATATTGGAATTCTCAACACAATCACAATCTGATAACTAGTATGACAAAGCCTCTACTAATTCATGAACTAGAGAGCTATTAGGACAGGTCCCCAACTGACTCGAAATGAACTGAAAGTAAAAACATAGTCTCTCAAATGTAGAAATATTTGAAGATAGGTCCTCGAACTATGAGGAGTCACCACTGTAGGAATGTAGATAGAGGTACTCAAAAGTCACTAACAAGGCTGGGACTGAGCACCTGAACATACATTATAAGATAATGTAGCACATAGACATATATGTGGATCAGCACTTGGGAATGTATTGAGTATGTGGGGGTGCATGCATATATATAAAATAACATCAATCCTTTTTAATCAAATCATGCATACAATAAGTAATGACTCACATGGCTTGAATAAGTATAAAATGTAAAGCTCATGTATCTTGTAGATTGGAGCATGTAACACAAATCTCGTGAGTCTTTATTGTTTAACTTTGAAATCGGTAATCTTCTCTTATTCTCATTACCCATAGGCTAAAGGAAACTTTAAACAATACTTTTAACTCATTCATATATATCATGGAGAGTAAAACATCGTTAATGCTCAAGAACTCATAACTCTTTTGAACTCAAGTATTTGGAATTCGGAATCATATAAATTTGAAACATACTTGAAGGCATTTCATTCTCTTTAGGAAAATATCTTGTTTCAAGATTTAAGAAAAATACTTATATCAAGGGAACATACTTTAGTCTTAGGGAGCAAATCGACAACTTTACTATTAGGAAAAATAACTTGTTTCAAGGGAGGTTCTCTTAACCAACATAAACCATGCGAGCTACATGGAGTCTAATGTTTTGTTCTCCTAAGGAAGAGACCCATGTTAGGGAGGAGTGTTATACTCTTGCCATGGAGTATAAACTCAATTCAGTGATCACTTATCTCATCCTTGGGTCTAATATCTCAGCCTTATGCCCAAAAATAATCTCCGGCCCAACATACGGCGGCACATAGTTCTTTGGTAGGAAACCGTAGTAACTTACCCAACTGGGTGCTAAATACTACTCCCCTTAGATTATCTCACTCATCTCATGAAAATCCACTTTGAAATAATCTCATGGTTCATCAGGAACCCAATAATCAAATCTGTAGTCTCATGTAGTGAAGTGGTTTTCAAAACGCCATGACCATTAGGTCAAAACATTTCTCAATAATCATAGAATACTTAAATCAGAGGTGCTTATAGCGTAAGAGTTCATAAAATTACAAATCTCAAGTAGGGCTCAATAACCCATAATTAAATCTTAAGTTAAAACTCATCAAAAGCATAATAGATAGCATATAGATTCATAACTTATGTAAAAATCTGGAAATTTCAGCAATTTGTCTCAAAATCTCAACATTCTCATATACTTCAATATCTCAAATATTTCAACTATTAATTTCTCAAGGATTAAAATCATGGGGTATAGACCCAGCTGCAATTTCTCAAGAAAACATGTGAAAATCATGTCATTAGACTCTTAATTCATAGGAAATATCAAAATATTGCAATCAATAATAATGGGTGAAAAACACTATTCCAAATTCATATAAAATCTCATAGATTGCAGAAAATCATATTTTAAATAAGCCATTGGCCACAAGGATTAAAGGATTACGCTTGTTCAAAACCCCACACCCCACATACCTTAGATTATAAAATTGGATGGACGAGCTTCCTCTAAACTCTTCTTCTTACTCTTGAGAGAGATTTTTGAAATCTTTGAACTTGGAGAACTCAAATCTCATCTCAATTTGTAGAATCCATGGTGAGTTCTTGGATTTCTTGGAGAAGGGTTTTAAATTTGCTCTTGAGGGAAAAACCCTAGCCTTAGGATGTTTTGGGAGATAATGAGGCTATCAAGTTCACTTGGAATATATATAAGGGTTAAAAGGGAAAAGACCCAAAATCCCTTTTTAAAAAGGACTTATAAATAATAAACGGGGGCTGCGACGGTTGAACCAACGGTCTGTCGCTAGCCTGACGGTTCATCGGATCGTCCGTCGCATGTTGGTTAGAAAAAGAACATTCTTCATCGGTGTGAATATCAAAATGATGGTCCGTCGCTTAGCCTAATGGTCAGTCGGATCATCCATCGTATATTGGCCAGGATGAGGCCACACTGCCTGAGCACGATGGTCCGTCGCAGCCTTGACGGTCCATTATTTCAGATATTACACTTAGGCCCGAAAAGTGAGTTACTGCTTTGGTTGCAATGGGCCAAGTGAAAGTTTGTCGCAGACTCGATGGTCCATCGGATCGTCTGTAGCACCTGGGTGGTTTTGATAACTCTCAGTAAAATGATCATAACTTCTCTCCCTAATACCGGATTTGGACGAAATTCGTATCGTTGGAAATATAATTCAATTCTATATATGAAAATAATTCATGTTTAATAAAATTTTATATGGTTTAAACACAAATCACTTGGGAATTCACTTCTCAATCATTTAGGACCAGAATTACACTTCGCTTAACACGCTCTAATGCTCAAACTAAAAGGGAACTTTGTGGGGTCTTACAACTCCATATTAAATTATTGCAATACTCATCATGTTCAATTAGTTAGAATTAGCTAGGGGCCTGTGTAATACCCCATACTTTTTTCTAGCTAATTTTATCTAAAAAATGTCCAGTATTAGATTCTAAATTTAGTGATGGTTATTCGATGAGTAATTTTTATGATTCTTACTTTTTGTCATTTGGGAAATTTAATAAGCTTTCCATCGATATAAGATTTGCCAAACTCCAATAACTGAGTCAGAAGTTACAACTATTTCAAGTTCCCATTGTAAAATAGCCCCATATTAGTCAGTGGCGCACCGCGCCATAAAAGTAAATGGTATTTGGCAAATTCTAGAAGGGGTCATCAATTATAGTGCATCGTGCCAGGGCCCAAATTCATAATTGTCCTTTTCCAGTGTCTTAGTGCGATTCCCTCTGCGTCGTGCCAAAGTTCCAGGTCGCAAAAGAAGGGGCAACGTGATGGCTCCGCATCACGCCGTCCCGCAGTTTCCCTATTGTCAAATTCTAGTGACATAACATGATAGCACCATGTTGTACCAGGGGCTCAGTTTAGGAAAATTTTATAGAAATTAAATGACGCGTCCAGGGTTAAAGGGTCAACTTCCCACCCCTATTTAAGCCCTTTAACACATGATTCAGTCACTTTTCACCTAAAATACACTCTCTTCTCTCAAAAACCTCTCAAGAACAACCTAGGACTTTTCATAGAATATTCAAAATCAAGAATTTCCTCAGTTAATCTTCATGTATTTATGAACTAAGGTATACATAGTGTTCATTCATGGACTCCTTTCATCCATGAAGTCCAAGAATCATTTTTCCAACTTCAAGTTATGTATTTTCTGTATGATTTCATGATGGGGTTGTTATTGTTCATGTTGATAATTGAGAAATTGAATTCTACTCCATGTTGGGTGATAATTTCTATGTGGGTTTAATTATTGTAGATATAGATTCATGCAAACCTATGACTAAATCCTGAAATAATGAAATTAGAATGTGATCATGGTGTTTAATTGTTGTTCAATGATGTTTACATGTACCATGCCTATAATATGTTTTATTTAATCCCTAAATGAAGGAAAAGTGCCTAACTAGCATGTTTTCATGAAATACCCATGTATGTACAAGCTTATGCCTATCATATATTTGATGAAATACTTCAGCAAGTGAATTATAGTGATTATTATGCATTCAACCAAGTCATGTTTTGTCAGTTTCCTTCTATCTAGTCCCAGGGGTACTTGTACCCAAAATATTAGTTGTGTGCCTTGAGCCATTTTATGTTTTCACGATACTCTCTGTCAAGATATGAATCCTTAGACTTCAGATAGTCTTATGTCTCAGAAAATCTCCATGATCTCATGAACTCAGTCAGTTGTCAAATATTAGTAGTATTTCATCAGTCAACGGAATTTAGTAACTCATCCCATGTTCAGTTCAGTAAATCATGTTCAGTGTTCATTCAGTTGGGAGTAGAAATTAGCACCGAGTGAACCCAAGGACGGGGACACATACTATCAGATAAGGTTGTGATCCTTAGCAGTCATCCTTTCATTCTAGAACTATGTAGCCAGAATAGGTTGAGACATCAACACTGTTGATAAGGGTTGATGAGGTGGATAACTACTGTCAGATAAGGGACCCACCATTCTCTTTTGGGGACACTATTAGATAAGGGTCGCCCACAACTTGCCCTTACCGGTGGTGTGGTATTGACACCTTTCAAATTGGGCTTACAGATTGGACCCCAACTCAGCTATAATGGCATATCAGGGGCATGTTGGTTAGACAACTAGTTCCCATAGTTTCTTGTTACAGAATTAGGAGTGTTAGATATAGTCAATTAGTCTTAGTAATAGAACTCAAATAGTTCTTCAGATTTTAGAATTATCAGATACAGTCAACTCAGATAAAGTATGGAACTCAGATAGTTCCATCAGATTCAAGACTGTTAGATATAGTCACTCATGTTATTAGTTATATTCAGATTCAGTAATCATGTTATCACAGTATTAGTGTCAGTTGTTATGTCTCATGCATGTATTCTCATGCTCATGATAGTTAGTTAGTTATTATTATTGTTCATGCATATGAACCCAATGCATTTATCCTACCTCATATGCATACCAGTATATTCAAAGTACTGACGCATTTGCGCAATAGTGCCTTATACCATAGGTTCAGAGACACGAGCTCCAGAGTAATAATAGATTCTAGATATCTGTAGATAGAGTTAGAAGTGAGTCCTTGTCTTTTGAGGACATGATTATTTACCTATTATCTCATTAATCAATTTATTAGTTTGATTTTGTTGGGGACATGCCTCATCAACTCCTTACTCAAACAGTTCAGTCAGTTAGAGGCTTTCCAGACTATCATGTTTTAGACTTTAGTATGTTTAGTTTTGTTTTGGGTATTCTATTACCCCACACAGATGTTATCTTATTCAGATTATGTTCAGTTTTGAACCTTACGTCCTTTCAGTTCATTTTTCCACATTATTCAGTATTTTATGTATTATACATGTAAAGATATCAGTCATGGGTTAGCTTGTGATCTTTCGGGGTCATGAGCACCGTGTAGCATTCTGGGTATCAGATTTGGGGCGTTACAGCCTATCCCATCAACTCCTTAGTTAGTTAGAGGCCTTCAGACATTCAAATAGTTAGTTAGACAGTTAGGTCATTTATTAGTCTTATCAGTTGTTTACTTAGTAATTTATCAGATGTTCTAGACTTGTGATTGAATCATGTCCTCAGTATTTATATTGGTTTTACTTTATCAGCTTATCTTTCGTTTAGATGCTTTATTATTATTTATTCAGTGCTCGCAGCAGGTACCAGCTCATGGGTTAGCTTATGGTTAGTTGTGTCCATAAGCACTTTTTTCGCGACTAGGGGGTAGCCTTGGTTCGTGATAAACATCTTTATATGCTATGAGTCATATCTATAATCATCTCACATATAGGAGGCATCTCATTTCTAGGAGGCACAATGCATCAATAAGCATAACTCATAACTAAGAGGCCTATCATATCTATGAGGCATCTCATATCAAGAGGTCATATATCATGATTATAAGGATATCACCTCTCTAAGCTAATTATCATATCTAAGAGGAAATAATATCTCTATCGCCCAAGTATCATATCTAAGAAGGAATAGCATATCTAAAGGCCAATCATCATAACTAAGTGGAAAAAACATCTCTAAATCCCAACATTATATTTAAGAGGGATAGCATCTCTATAGGCCAAATATCATTACTTGTAAGAAATGGTATCTCTAAAGGCCCAATATCAATTCTCTAAGGGATATCATGGCTATATGCCATTAGTCATTATTCCGGGGAAAATACCATCAATATTCATCAAACCACCAAGTAAACTTACACTAAGGTTTACTCATCTCAACTATGCCTAACATCCGTGAATAAGTTGACAAAGGCTAAAAACAAGTCTTGGCCTAAGGTGGGCCGAACGATCCCACTTCTAATCCTTAATTTTTATATTTAGGAAACTTATACCCGAAACTAGGCTAATATAGCTAGTTCAACTTCTAGATGTCAAGTAATCCACAACCAATCCTAAGATAGGGACTTCGCCTAGAAACATGGACAATTATTTCAATTCTACCCAAATTACGATTTTAAGATCACTAGACTAGCGCAACAAAGGTTAATCATACTAACTGTGATTCCAACACATATATCACATTCCAAACCTAGCATTATATCATATCCATGCTAAAATTTTTCTAATCTAGGGAAAAGGAAATAAGATTCCAAAAGGCACTAAGCATTTTGCCCTATGGGTGCAAAATCCTCAGCTAATCCCAAAGAAATTAGTAATCAAGACTTAAGTCATTATATTCATAATCAATCCTAATATTCATATTAACACGCAATATATATCACACATTATCTTTGAAGAAGAGTAGGTAGAATCCTTCCTTAAAGCCAAAATGAAAAACTACACATCATTCACCACACATGCTATCAAAATAATGTTATCAAAATCATAATCTACTCATCAATACGAGTCTAACGATATACATATTGCACCATTATGGTTTGGGTCCACAAATGATACTAAAAAACCCTAAGTGGGTCTCACATATGAAAAACATATTTCCAAGGTCAACCCAATGTTCATACATGAGAAAGGAATCATAAACCTCAAGAAATGGGTGCAAAACAATCTAATTTTTGGCTAAAATCAAGCCCTAAGTGAATTTAGGGTTCTTGTTCTAAACTAAGAAATTCGACCATGAATTCAAAGGATTCTTACCTTAAATTTGAAGATATTTGCATTAATCGATAATATTAAAGATCCTAAGTCACTTACACAACTGAATTTTTACACAACTGAATTTTGAGTTATCATACCCATTTAGGGCTTTTGGCTCTCAAGGGTGAAGAGAAAATTACCAAACTCATGACTTGGGGGTCATTAAATATCTCCATCAAGTGAAGAGGTGATGTGATCACCTTTAGTAGGGTTGTTATCATGATGGCACAATTGCCCTTGGCTTCTCGTGATCGTTATCAATCTTGCGCAATTGTCATGGCATTAGCACCAGCAAACTTGGAAAATTTTCCAAGTTTGCAACGATGCCTTGGGATTCATTCAAAATTTGATTTTCACAATGAACTATATAACCAAACTAAATTCAACATTTCAAATGTATTAGAAAAGTCAAATTTTCCTTCCGAGGTTGTTTCAACCAAATGTTGGTCCCACACCTAAACTTTTAATTTTTTAACTTCCCGACCAATAGGTCAAAATGAGTTTGGACGCATTGGGACCCAAATCAATGGTCTACCTAGCCTAAACTTAATATTTTGGATCTGCCGGTGCAGTCAGAATTTGCATCTAAGATAAGTTTACTAAAGTTTTTTCCCGATGATCATTTGAAACCTATAAAGACATCTAAATAGGGAATTGGTTCTAAAAATCAAATGATTTATTTGGTAACCGAACGGTCAGTTCCAGCAGGTCATAAATGACATGGAGTAGCTATAGAAAAACCCTAACAATGAAGATAGACAGACATATGAGAAATGACCTTAAGGGACATTACAATACACATACACACACATATATATATATAGAAAGTGTAAAAGTAATGCAAATGCCACTAGATGACAAATGACAATCCACCCTTACATATGCAACATGTTGTACACTTTTTTTCCTTTACACATAAAAATGGAGGTGACAACACCCACCTCAATATTTTATCCATTATGTATATACTTGAGTATTGCATCGGCTCATAATAAAATAAATATAATATATTATATATTGAATAAATTATAATAGTATTATAAAATAATATAAATATATCGTAACTTAAAAATTTTCATAAACATCCAAAATATATTAGAGATGTAATAAAATATATCTCTACCAACTTTAATTTAATTTAAATAGTTCACAAAACATTTGGTATTAGTAAAATTCTCAAATGAACTACCTAAAAATCAAACTATCAGTCCCAACAAGTTATAAATTATTTGAGACAGTTATAAAAAAGCTCTAAAAGTCGAGAATGCAGGAAAATAAGGAAAATGACTGGAAGAGTCATTATACATATTAATAAAGGATTAAGTTAGTCAATGATTTAAATTTTTAGAAAATTCTATTTAATTAATTGGTGTCGGTAATTCTAATATGGGAAATTAAATAAGATGTAATAGTAGATTCTGAAATAAAATCGGGTGCAAATATATACTTGTAGTGGAATGATTTGTTACTTATTGTGATATGATAATTCACTTATTTCTTAATTAATATCATAATTGGACGTCTTAATTGATAAATCAATGATCCCTGCATAAAACAGGAACAAAATTCTAGCATTAAAATGGAAAAAAGTTTTCATATTTAGGGGGAGAAATTTTGATATTTAAGTATATTAACATTTTTTCTTATATATGGTGGAAACGTTTTTGTGTTTAATGGGGAAACATTTTTGGGTATTGATGGCGAAATAATGACTATCAGTTACACATTTGAAATTGTGAATAAATATAGGGCTAAGGTTTACATCCAAGTTCATCCTTCTATACAAAAGAATATTCACTTGTCACTCAAGTGTTGATTGAAAAAAGTTCATCTGATTTTAGTAGAAGATCTCAATGCTTGAGAACATTTCTTTGGACAATTTCTGTAAAAGATCCAATAGGTTAGTAATTTCATTAAAACATGTCTTTAGTCATGTTATCAAAATTTTATATAAGTTAAATTGATTTTTGTTAACTTATTCTATTGTGTGTGTTCTAACAATTAGTATTAGAGCCTTCTTACATATGCTAGATAATATAAAAAGAAATACGTGATTGCTTTACATATTTTTAATAATCACTATATAAATCATGTTATTGATGGCTGTTTATCATATTTTGGATGATAGTAACGATTTTTTGAATCCAAGTTTGTCATCCAGAACAGAAAACAAATTTTACATGTTTTTGTAAAAACTATTTTTTTGGATTAAAGATAAAATTTTAATGAGTTTTTACTATGCCCCCAACCATTGTCATCACTCACATGCTCTAAAAAGCAGTATGGTGGCAAGGAAAAGATGCCTAGGCCGTCTGTCTCACCCTCGCAAACTGTTTTTCTAATAATTGCCTAGATACATTTTTTGAATTAAGGAAAGAACTATAAATTTTATTGAATATTCCTAACTACCTTTGTTACTTACATTTCTTAACAAGTAACGTAGTGGTAAGGACAAGAAGGGTGGGTAGCAATTGCTGACCCTTGTAAACAGTTCTCCCAAAGATTGTCAATTTGATCAATTTTGGAGTTTTTAAAATTTTGACAAACTTTGAATGGCCTGAAATTTGGTAGGCTCATAACAAATGACCTTATGAGAAATACTCACCTCTTTTCCTTGACATAGGCCCGTTTTTGGCCATTCGAGGTCATTTTGATAGGTTTTTGGGTATTTTTGTGTTTTCAGAAAAATAAAAATTCTGAAAAAAATATTTTTTACGAAACATTGGTAATAGGGTTCGTTCGTTATGGTTTTCAATGGTTCATTCCTTATTTCTTGATGATTTGTATTAACTTTTCAACTAAGTTGCATGTTATTTCAATGGTACATAGACTTCTAAAATATGATATTTATATAACTTTAGTCAGTAATTTACTCTCTAACTGAGTTGGTTCTACATTAAGAGATAATATATCTGAAATTGCATGTATTTTTGCTTAAATGGTTAAGCCTCCCTAACAATTCTAACTATATATATGCATTGTCATATGTGTGATGTATTTTTTATGAATTTTATTATTATGCAACATGTCTAATGATCTATGTTTGATTATATAATAGATTAACCATGTCTTTATGTAATGCCTTAACTTCTATCCTAAATAAAAATAAACAAGAAAGCCCTAACTATGATAACTGGAATGAAATTTAAACATTGTTCTTACTACTGCAGACTTTAAATTTGTGTTGGCAAAGGAATACCCTATCGATCCCACTGATCCTACTAATGACTAGACTAAAACCTATGATAAATGGGTTAAGGCCGATGAGATGGGAGGATGCTACATTCTATCCTCCATGGAAAATATGTTGCAATATCAAAATCAGTCCATGACAATTACTTATGATATGCTCGAATCTCTCAAAGAGATATTCGATAAGTAAAACCATGTTGTAAAGCAGCCGACCATCAAAGCCCTCTTGATCACAAAAATGGTTGAAGGATAATTGGTGATGGAGCAAGTTCTTAAAATAATGAGTCTATTGAATGATCTAGAAATTGTTGGTGTAGTTATTGATAAGGAAACTCAGGTAGAGATGGTCCTACAAACTCTACCAAACAGTTTTCATAAGTTTTACTTAAATTATAACATGAATAAGATAGATTTGTTCCTTGAAAAATTATTGAATGAACTACAAGAAGAGAAATTTATCTTAAAGCAACAACCTCCTCCTATGGATTTTATAGTTGGCAAAACTTCATCTTTGACTTCTAAGACAAAGGGTGAAAAGAAAAAGAAAAATAAACCCCATAAGATTCCAGGTGTTAATGGTGGTGTGGTTAATGCTAAAGTCAAGAACTATCATTGCAAGCAACCTGATCACCACAAGAAATAGTGCCATGGTTTCATAGAAAAGATGCAAAAGTAAGGTATTTCTTTTGTATATGTCGTTAAAACATTTTTAGCAGTTGTTTCTACCTAATTTTGGGCTATAGATTCGGAGGCCACTAATCATATCTGCACTTCTTTATAAGGGTTTCATAAAACACAGTGCCTAAGTAGAAATGAACTCAACGTGTTTCAAGAAAATATGGAACTAAGATCAGGCTTAGCTATAGGAAATATTTCCCTTTTCATTCTGTAATTGTAGAATTTTGACTTGAAATAATGTTCTTTACGTACCTTCTTTAAGAAGGAATTTAATTTCAGTTCCAAAAATAATAGATGATGGTCACAATATTTATTTTGCTAATAATTGTGTAATTATTAAGCTTAATAAGCATTTTATTATTTTTGCTCCTAGAATACATGATCTATTTGTATTTGATGTTTCCCATAATATGCTAGAAACAATGGAACTTAATAATCTTGATAAATCACATAAAACAAAATGTATTTTGGAATTGAGTGAAACATACTTATAACATTTACGTCTAGGTCATATTAACATAAATAGGATCACATGATTGGTTTATGATGAATTTTTAAGTTCATTAAAAGTGGAGGTATTTCCAACTTCTGAATCATTTTTGAAACAAGCATCAACCATGGAATACTTGGTTTGACAATTAAATTAAGAATTTGTTTTGATCAATGTGAAAATGAGTCATGCGTCTATAAAAATGGGGCAGACACAGAGTGGCATTTTTGATTTTGTACATTAATGATACCTTTCTTAAAAGCAATAATGTGAGCATGTTGAAGTTTGTAAGGGAGTAGTTGTCCTTGCATTGTGATAAGAAAGACCTAGGAGAAGCGGCTTATATCCTTGGGATCAAGATCATGCGAGATTGCAAATAAAGGATATTAAGCTTATCTTAACCACTTTATATTCATAGTATTTTTCCAAGGTTTTGTAATACCCCGTATGTTTCTATGCTAGGAGATGAACCATTTTTCCTACGTATGAAACCTCCTATCCTATGAGAAAAATTTTAGTTCATGACTTACAATGAGTATCCTAGCTATAATATAGCTTATGATGCATTTATCATGTTCATATGAGCCACTTAAGGAAAAACAAGCTAAGAGTTTATGAATCCATCAAGTTTAAGTGTTTGATTTTGTAAGGGTCATATCTAAACGAGTATAACTCGATGTTAATTTGGTATTTCTACATATTTCTACCTACCAAATTGTATATAATTCAATTAGCTTTCCAATGATACCGATTTTCTTTAATCAAATACCCGTGCGAAAGTTATGCCCATTTTTATGAGAGACAGTAAGGATAGGCGATTGGTTAGGCGCCGCCCAACCAAACTTAGGCGATTGGTTAGGCGTCGCCTAAGTCAGTTCCAATACCAAAAACACTCCGTTTTGTGTTATTTTGAGGGTAATTTAGTCTTTTAACACTCCTTACACGTCCCTAAACTTAATCCTATTAAATATATAGCTTCTAAACACATTACAACCTTATTAACATCTCAAAGCTCTTCATCCAAGAGCACCATAGGAGAAAAACAACTAGGGTTGCACAATCAATCTTGAAGATCGAATTGCAAGGAAATTCCTCTGTCAATCATTAAGAACCTACCTTCCAAGGTATGAGTAGTGTTCATCAATCGATTCAATTCATTCATAGAGCTCAAGAATCATACTTTTAAATGTTGTTTTGTAAACTTTTTGTGTTGATATGAATATGTACATATTGATGATGGGTGTTTATGTTTCAAGATGATATCTAAGGATGTTTTCATGAAATATATGTGGTTGTTGGTTGAAAATCATGAACTTTGGGTGGTTTAATATAATGCAAGTATAAAATCCACCTATGCCTTAAAGAATGCATCCAAGGTGTTTGATAAAATGCCTAGGATGCTAGCAATTCCTATTTACATGATTCCATGATATTCACATGACAAGTCCATGTTAGCTATACACTTCAATATGAATTTCCATGCTAATTATGTATTCTTATGGTAGTGGCATGAAACATGTATGATGATGAAGATATGAATTATGTATGCAAATTATATCCATGCTTTTCTTACAATGTTTGAGATGTTGAATAAATACAAGAAGTTTAATATCCCCAAATCATTACAATATGAACTAAATGTTACATGTTGCCATTCCCTTATGCTTGAATGGTTTTCATGCCCTTGCTATGAATAATATATGTTGTTGGAATGCCTATGATATTAGAATATGAGATTTATGACTTGATTATAAGCATTCCTATTCATGATAGATATTATGATGACCATGTACTTCATGAAATCCCCCACTCATGTATTATGGATTGTTATTGATGGTTGCGTACTCAAGAAATTCAAGTTGTGTCAGTTTTCTTCCATCGAGTCCTGGGGGTACTTGTACCCAAAAAATATAGTTGTGTGCCAAGAACCATGCCATATTTTCCCGATACTCTCAGTCAAGCCATGATCTATAGAATTCAGTCAGTCATATGACTCAGGAAAACTCAGAAATCTTAGTAATCTCAATAGTCTAGTAATCTCAGTAATCTCAGTGCTTAGTAACCTCAGCAACCTCAATATTCACAGTCAATCTCAGTAAGTTTAGTACTCTCAACCAGTCCTCAAAACTCAATACATTCTGTCAGTCATCGGAATCCAGTAAACTTAGTTTAGCTCTGCTAAACAATACCAATAGTAGCAGTCCAGTTAATCAGTATTAGTTCAGCCAATTAGTTCAGTTCAGTTATTCAGTTCAGCTTAGTTATTTAGTTCAGTGTCCTTCAGATGGGAGTAGAAGTTAGCACCGAGTGAACCCAAGGATGGGAACTCACCTGCCAGTTCAGGGTGTGATTCTTAGCAGTCATCCTTGTGTTCCAGAACTACGTAGCCAACGTAGGTTGAGATATATTAACCTGTCATACTAGGGTTGATGAGGTGGATTAACCAGTGAGTTTAGGGTTCCCACTATTCTCATTTGAGTACCTGCTAGTATAGATTTCTCATAACTGCCCTTACCAGTGGCTCGGTATTGACACCCCTCTAGTCGGGGCAGAGATTAGACCCCAGCTTAGCTATTATAGCATATTTAGGGCATGTCGGTTAGATAACTACTTCCCATAATTTCAGTTATATATTTTAGGACTGTCAGTTGTAGCTACCCAGTCTCAGTAAAGAACTCAAATAGTTCTTCAGATCTCAATATATCAGGATTGTCAGATACAGTCAACTCAGAAATAGAATTGAACTCAAATAGTTTTCTTCAGATTTATGGACTATCAAATACAATCACTTATGCTATCAATCACAAAAGTTATCAAAACTTATGCTATCAGTTCTCAGCTTCAGGATTGTCAAATACAGTCAATCAAACCAGTTCTTCATAATTTGAACTATCAGAAACAATCATTGCTTTATCAGTAATATAGTATGAGTCTCCTAGTATTCAGTAATACAGTATCAGATCCATCACTTATTAGTGATTTACATATCAATATTAGTAAACTTAGTCTTTTAGAATCTCATTATCAATACACCAATGTTGTTAGTATTCAGACTCAGTAGTCAGTATCTCCACGAGTTCAGTTATAGTTATGTATGCATGTATGTACTCTCACGTTTATATCAGCCAGTATTTTTCATGCATATAACCCTTTGCATTTAGCCTACCTAACTCGTATACTCAGTACATTCATACATACTAACGAATTTTTGCTATGGTGCTTTCTCTTATGTTACACCATAGGTTTAGAGGCATGAGCTCCAAATCAGCAATAGATTCCAGGATCAGCAGTCAGAGTTAGATATGAGTCCTCATCCTTCGAGGAAATAATGATTTCATTTCTATTTTAGTTTTTAGTTTATTTCAGTAGTTGGAGTTAGTTGGGGACATGTCCCATCAACTCCTTATTTGGTTCATTAGAGGCTTTCAGACTATATGTCAGATTAGATGTTCAGACTTCACTATTTATGTTTTTTTTGTATTGTTATACCATATTTTTGAGATATGTATCAGTATTGAACCTTATGGCCTTACAGTTTATGTTTCCTCATATTTTATAAGATATTATGCAGTTTACAGGTACAAATATTAGTCATGGGTTAGCTTGTAGTCCTTTGGGGTCATGAGCACCGTGTAGCATTTCGGTTTAGAAAATCGGGGCATTACAAACTTGGTATCAGAGTCTAAAGTTCAATAGTGTCCTAGGAAGTCTGAAAACTGCATCAAGTAGAGTTTTGTACATGGGCGTGTTGTGCACTACACTTATATGTAGGAGTCTATGAGATGTTTTAGGAATAGTTTCCCTTCTTTCATGTCTCAAGATTATTCTATGGCAAGTTTATCTAAGGAACCCATGTAGATTCATCTCATGCACCCCTCATGTTTACTTTACCTTACTTTTAAGGTAACAGAAATAGTGAAGTTCAAAGTCCTAAAGATAGGGCTTTCTCAGACAGTCCCTACAGTTAATTATGGGATTAGCCACAAACTCAAACAGTATCCCATCAATTCATTATTGTTCCATGGTCGTACAAATTTTATTCATGATCATGAGAACTCATTCTTGAACCCAGAAGTTTAGCAGTAGGAGAGTTGGGATAGTATTATTCTATTTGATTAGTAGGCTTGAACAGTACGAGCTAAAAACTTAAGTTTATTGACTCAAAATTAAGCATAAAGGCATGAATGTGATATTAGCAGTATATGAGGAAATAGAATCAGATGATGTGTTTAGTAAGACAGGCAGGTATTGAACTGAATGTAGGTATGTGATGGTAGATCAAGTGACTTAGTCAGGCTCTCAAGATTCTAGTAGTAGTGCCAGTATGTATAGAAAAGCAATAAGGGAAGACGATTCCCAACCCATCCTCTTCTCAGTACAAAGATTTGTACTTTAGCTATCACGAAATCCACTCAGGTCTTACATATCAACTCTATGGTTACGAATCATGCTCATGCATCTTTTTTTCCATGATCATGTCTGAATTCAATTTCCACCATAAGGAGTCCTTTTTACTCTGCAGTATGAGTGATGTTCCATGAGCACAATCTACTTTCACGCACTTTCCATGGGATCATGTGCGCCTTTATTTCCCAGTATAAGGGGTTCAGTTCCAGCTCTCTCAGTATTGCGAATTATGTCCCACGAGTACAGAAACTCTAGACTTAGCTCATGAAGCTCATGACTCATGTACACATATCATACTTTCCAGTATACTTAGCTTCTATGACTCATGCTATGCCCCTACAGATCAGATATATTTAGACTACGTTATGTATATCCTCAATTCAGACCTTATTGGTAAATCCACACTATTGATATTTTATTCCTCAAGTTTCAGTCATGTGTAAAGTTTAGTTTGTATCTATTCATGTTTCAGGTCCTCCTGATTTACCCCTCCAATTATCTCTCCTTATGGAATAGTGTAGTGAGGAGTAGTTGTTTAGATAAGAGAAGATTGTTGCATGCTTACTTTGCATGAGGGTGTAGTTGTGAAGATAGGCTTGAATGTCATGATAAATGTGCAAGTAAGCATCTAGAAATGGGTTGTATTTAGAAGACGGGAAAGTACAAAGTGTAAGTGTACATTTAGATCCTTAACTTATGTCATTCCCCAGCATGTAGCCATCAAAAACTCAGTTGCCAACTCAATTATAGTTTCAGTATCCAACACTCAGTGATCAGTGTTCAGTCCTTGAATTCAGTACTTCTGTACTAGCTGTAGGCTTAGTTATCATGTCATTTTCAGTTCAGTAACCAGATTTGAAACTCAGTTCAGTTCCAGACATGCTTTACCATAGCATTCAGGTTGTCAGTACTCAGTGTTTTAGTACCCCAGTTTATAGAATACCTTAGAGCCATGTCGTACGCTTGGTCTCGCATTCGCAAATAATACAGACTTTATGAACCCATGCTCAGATACCTTATTCTACTCAGTTAGTCCTTATCTCCTATGCATAAAACTCAAAAATCTCAACCCATCTATTCAGACTAAGTACAGTTTAGAGTTGCAGATCCAGTATTCAGCTATCAGTTATTCAATTAATAAGATAAGTTATTATATTTATGCACTCGTGTTCAGCTCAGTTCATGTATCATGTCTCAGTTTCAGATCCTAGTTATTCAGTCATGACTCAGTTCCTAGGTGTTTTGAGCATCGCCTCAATTTCCCTAAGTAGCTCATCCAAGTCAGTATTCTTTGAGGGACATAGTGTCCCAAGGGGGAGATACATCATACCCCCTAAATTTCATGACATAAACATGCTGCTCTCTTTTCTTTTGATGAATCCAGTTTGGAGAAGGGGTACTCATAAGATAACCCTCAAGCTCCAACTTCAGTCGTATTCCATGTTTTCAAGATTTAGTTCAGATCATGATATTCAGTATATCTACCACGTCCCAGACTCAGTTATGTTCTCATGTTTCCGATCATGCATATGGAGTAATTAATCTCAAACTTATCGGTATTTTCAATTCAAGGTAACAGTTTTCCTTAAACTTACTCGTTCCCATGTTAATATTTTAGTACTAAACTTTGTATTCAGTTCCATGCTCAGTTTTCAATTCAAACTTGATACCTTTACCATTGCATATTCATGAGTAAATTTAGTCAAGAATTCACACATCAAATATGCGTAATCAGCTCATCAGTACTTTCAGTCATGCATTCACGTATCATGTCAGTCATATAATCATGCATTAGATATGCATGGATTCAGCCTTTCAGTTGGGCATCATATATGCATTTTTATTTTGAGAAAACTCACTTTATTAGAATCCTCAGTCTTATATTGATGAATCAGCTTCCCAAGCATCAGATATGCATGTTCAGTATATTATGCTCAGCTTTCAGTCATTTCAGTCATGAACCCGTATTTCAATAGTGTATGTCTTGTACTTACTTCATCTTATCATCTCTCCCACCTCAGTTAATTTCACTTTAAGGACGAATGTTCCCAAGGGGGAGATATTGTAATACCCCGTATGTTTCGAAGCTAGGAGACGAACCATTTTTCCTACTTATGAAATGTCATATCCTGTGAGTAGTATTTTAGTTCATGACTTACAATAAGTATCCCAGCTATAATATAGCTTATTATGTATTAATCATGTTCATATGAGTCACTTAAGCTAAAACAAGCTAAGAGTTTTTGAATCCATTAAGTTTTAGTGTTCGATTTTGTAAGGGTCATACTTGAACGAGTATAACTCGATATTAATTTGGTATTTCTGCATATTTCTACCTACCAAATTGTAGATAATTGAATTAGATTTCCAACGATACTAATTTTGCCTTAATCCAATACCCGAGCAAAAAGTTATGCCCATTTTCGTGAGAAACAGTAAGGATAGGCGATTGGTTAGGCTCTGCCAAAGTCAGTTCCAACGCCAAAAACACTCTGTTTTGAGTTATTTTAAGGGTAATTAAGTCTTTTAACACCCCTTAAACGTCCCTAAACTTAACCCTATGAAATATATAGCTTCTAAACATATTAGAACCCTATTAACATCTCAAAGCTCATCATCCAAGAGCACCATAGGAGAAAAACAACTACGGTTGCACAATCAAGCTTGATGATCAAATTTCATGGAAATTCATCCGTCAGTCATCAAGAACCTCCCTTCCAAGGTATGCTTCGTGTTCATCTATGGATTCAATTCATTCATAGAGCTCAAAAATCATGATTTTAAATGTTGTTTTGTAAACTTTTTGTGGTGATATGAATATGTACATATTGATGATGGATGTTTAAGTTTCAAGATGATATCTAAGGATGTTTTCATGAAATATAAGTGGTTGTTGGTTGAAAATCATGAACTTTGGGTGGTTTAATATAATGCACGTATAAAATCCACCTATGCCTTAAAGAATGCATGCAAGGTGTTTGATAAAATGCCTAGAATGCTAGAAATTCCTATTTACATGATTCCATGATATTCACATGACAAGTCCATGTTATCTATACACTTCAATATGAATTTCCATGCTAATTATGTATTCTTATGGTAGTGGCATGAAGCATGTATGATGATGAAGACATGAATTATGTATGCAAATTATATCCATGCTTTTCCTACCATGTTTGAGATGTTGAATAAATTCATGAAGTTTAATATCCCCAAATCATTACTATATGAACTAAATGTTACATGTTGTCGTTCCCTTATGCTTGAATAGTTTTCATGCCCTTGCTATGAATAGTATATGTTGTCGAAATGCCCATGATATTAGAATATGAGATTTATGACTTGATTATAAGCATTCCTATTCATGATAGATATTATGATGACCATGTACTTCATGAAATCCCCCATTCATGTATTATGGATTGTTATTGATGGTCGTGTACTCAAGAAATTCAAGTTGTATTAGTTTCCTTCCATTGAGTCCTAGGGGTACTTGTACCCAGAAAATATAGTTGTATGCCTAGATCCATGTCATGTTTTCACGATACTCTCAGTCAAGCCATGATCTATAGAATTCAGTCAGTCATATGACTCAAGAAAACTCAGAAATCTCAGTAATCTCAATAGTCTAGTAATCTCAGTAATCTCAGTGCTTAGTAACCTTAGCAACCTCAATATTCACAGTCAATCTTAGTAAGTTTAGTACTCTCAACCAGTCCTCAAAACTCAATACATTCTGTCAGTCATCAGAATCTAGTAAACTTAGTTTAGCTTCGCTAAGCAATACCACTAGTATCAGTTTAGTTAATCTGTATCAGTTCAGCTAATTAGTTCAGTTCAGTTATTCAGTTCAACTTAGTTATTCAGTTCAGTGTCTTTCAAATGGGAGTAAAAGTTAGCACCGAGTGAACCCAATGATAGGAACTCACCTGCCAGTTCAGGGTGTGATTCTTAGTAGTCATTCTTGTGTTCCAGTACTACATAGCCAGCGTAGGTTAAGACATATTAACCCTTCAAACTAGGGTTGATGAGGTGGCTTAACCCATCATTTAAGGTTTCCCACCATTCTTATTTGAGTACCTGCCAGTATAGGGTTCTCATAGTTGTCCTTACCAGTGGTGCGGTATTGACACCCCTCCAGTCGGGGCAGAGATTGGACCCCAGCTTAGCTATTATAGCATATTTGGGGCATGTCGGTTAGATAACTACTTCCCATATTTTTGTTTATAGATTTAAGGACTGTCAGCTATAGCTACCTAGTTTCAGTAAAGAACTTAAATAGTTCTTCAGATTTTAGTATATGAGGACTGTCAGATATAGTTAACTCAGAAATAGAATTGAACTTAGATAGTTTTCTTTAGATTTATGGACTGTCAGATACAGTCACTTATGCTGTCAATCACAAAAGTTACTAGAAATCATGCTAACAGTGCTCAGCTTCAGGACTATCAGAGAAAGTCAATCAGACCAGTTCTTCATAATTCGAATTGTCAGAAACAATCATTCCTTTATCAGTAATATAGTATAAGTTTCCCAGTATTCAGTAATAGAGTATCAGATCCATCACTTATTAGTGATTTATATTTCAATATCAGTAAACTTAGCCTTTCAGAATCTCATTATCAATACACTAGATCCATCACTTATTAGTGATTTATATTTCAATATCAGTAAATTTAGCCTTTCAGAATCTCATTATCAATACACTCATGTTGTCAGTATTCAGACTCAGTAGTCAGTATCTCCACGAGTTCAGTTACAGTTACGTATGCATGTATGTACTCTCACATTCATTTTAGTCAGTATTTTTCTTGAATATAACCCTTTTCATTTAGCCTACCTCACTCGTATACTTAGTACATTCAGGCGTACTAACGTATTTGTGTTATGGTTCTTTCTCTTATGTTACACCATAGGTTCAGAGGCATGAGCTCCAAATCAACAGTAGATTCCAGGATCAACAGTCAGAGTTAGACGTGAGTCCTTATCCTTCAAGGACATGATGATTTCATTTCTATTTTAGTTTTTAGTTTATTTCAGTAGTTGGAGTTAGTTAGGGACATGTCCCATCAAATCCTTATTCAGTTCAGTTAGAGGCTTTCAGACTAGATGTCAGATTAGATGTTTAGACTTCAGTATTTATGTTTCTTTTTGGTATTGTTATACCATATTTTTCAGATGTGTATCAGTATTGAACCTTATGGCCTTATAGTTTATGTTTCCGCATATTTTATAAGATATTATGTAGTTTACAGGTACAGATATCATTCATGGGTTATCTTGTAGTCCTTTGGGGTCATGAGTACCATGTAGCATTTCGGTTTAGAAAATCGGAGCATTACAGGTTTAGAATGCAAAATTCAAAAAATGGATTCTATCACAACACAATTCACGAGTCATGGTCACAATCCTCATGACCCCGAAGGACCACAAGCTAACCCACGACTGATATTTGTACCTTTACACTATATAATATAACATAATATTATGGAAACATGTACTGAAAGGCCATAAGGTTCAGTACTGAACATAATCTGAATAAAGTGGTATCATAATACCTAAACAAAACTAAAATACTGAAGTCTAGAAGATGATAGTCTGTATCTAGTCTGAAAGCCTTTACTGTATAAATAATATGAAATACAGAGTTGATGGGACATGTCCCTAACTAACTTCATCTACTGAAATGTCTAAGTACAAAAGTACTAAAATAAAGGGATAATCATATCGCTCTTGAATGAAGATGACTCACTACTAACTTTGACTACTGAAATCTGCAATGCTATTGCTGCTTTGGAATTCGTGGCTCTGAGCCTATGAAGTAAAATGAAACACCATAGTGTGAATGCGTCAGTACGACTTAATGTAATGAGTATACGAGTGAGGTAGTCTAAATGCAAAGAGTTATATGCATGAACAATGCTGATTGATATAAACGTGAGAATACATACATGCACAAGTAACTGGACTCGTGGTGATACTGACTATTTAGTCTGAATACTGACAATATGAGTTTACCAAACTGAGATACAGTGATTTAGTCTAATGATATTGGTATGAAAGTCACTAATAAGTGATGAATTGATACTGTATTACTGAATAATTAAATGATTATTTCTGACAGTTCAGATTATGAAGAACTGGTCTGATTAACTGTATCTAATAGTCCTGAATCTAAATGATGATAACCTAAGTTTTATGTAATTGATAACATGATTTTCGTATAATTGATATACTATTAACCGAGTTCGTTATAACATGATTACTGAGTACTTAATAATGATAACATGAGTGACTGTATCTGACAGCCCTAATACTGAATATTGATAATATGGGTGAATGTATCTAATAGTCCTAAATCTAATGGAACTATCTGAGTTTCGTACTGTATTTGAGTTGACTATATCTGACAGTCCTAAATCTGAAAAACTATCTAAGTTCTTTTACTAATACTGAGACTGAAACTGAGAATGTGGGAAGTAGCTATTTAACTGATATGCCCCATCTATGCTATTATAGTTGAGCTGGGGTCCAATCTCTGCCCTGACTGGAATGGTGTCAATACCGCGCCACTGGTAAGGACAAGTTGTTGGTAAACCACATCTAACAGTGTTCCCAAAAGAGAACGGTAGGGCCCTAGTCTGATAGTGAGTATCCACCTCACTAACCCTCATCTGACAGTGCTGATGTCTCAACCTATGTTGGCTACATAGTTCTTGAATACAAGGATGACTATTAAGAATCACACCCTCGTGTGATAGTGTGTGTTCCAATCCTTGGGATAACGCGGTGCTAATTTATACTCCCATCTGAATAGACACTGAACATGGATTACTGAACTGAACCGAACTGAACTGAGTTTACTAAGTTCCGTGACTGATGGAATACTACTAATATCTGACAACTGACTGGGTTCATGAGATTACTGAGATTAATGGAAATATTGAGGTTAATGAGATTATTGAGTACTGAGAACACTGAGATTACTGAACTACTGAGATTACTGAGATTTTTGAGTTTTCCTGAGTAACATGACTGACTAAGTTCTATGGATCCTGGCTTAACTGAGGATATCATGAAAACATCACTTGGCTCTAGGCACACAACTATATTTTTTGGGTACAAGTACCCCCAGGACTCGATGGAAGGAAACTAACACAACGTAACTTTCTTGAATACATGACCATTAATAATAATACATAATACATGAGTGAGGGATTTCATAAAGTGCATGGTCATCATAATATCTAACATGAATGGGAATTCCTGAAATCAAGTCATAAACCTTATGTTCTAATATCATGGGCATTCCGACAACATATACTTTTCATAACTATAGCATGGAAACTGTTTAAACATAAGGGAATGGCAAGCATGTAATATTTAGTTCATATTGTAATAATTGGGGGATAACTCATGTGGTACTTCATAATCATGATCTTGTACATATCATGGAATGCATATAGACATAATATGAATCCATTCTCCAAACATCATGTACATTCCATTAACACATGTATTGCACAACAACAACATGTGAGCCCTTTGAAAATAATAGACTAGCATGAATTTATCATATAGTTCATCCCTAAACTATGATACATGATTTCTATCATTCTAGGCATTTTATCAAACACCTTACATGCACAACTTTGGGCATAGGTATACTTATCAATTTAACAATCTTAAGCCACCCAAATTCTTGGATTTCAACTAACATGCTCACATACTTTATCAAAATACATCAAGATACCAAATAACAACCATCAACATGAAAATAATCATACCACAACAAGATAATCACAATTCATGATTTTAAAACTTGTTTCTTGAGTTCCATGAATGAAAGGGATCCATGGATGAACACTACGCATACCTTAATGATTTAATCTTGAAAGAAAATTGACCTTTCTTGAATGTTCTTTGATTGGAAATCTTAATTCTTGAATATCTTGTGGAGAGTGTGATAGGATCTTAAAGTTAATTGAGAAGAAACCCTAAGTTTGTTCTTGGGAACAAAGAGGGTTAATAGCTTTTGAAACTAATTACCAGTAGATAAATACGTGTTATTGGTGTTTTATATCGTGGGGTAAGGTTTAGGATGAGGGTAAAAGACCAAAATACCCCTACAAAATCACCTCCTAATTGCTGAATTATCAGCTGACAACATGGGCTAAAAGCCATCAGATCTGTGGTAGCCCATCAGCCCAGGTCATCACCTGGTAAGTCATCTAAAATGTCGTCAGAAATATGATAAGTCATCAGAAATGTCATCACTGTGTTTCCAAGATAATATGTTGGAGTAAAATGGGCCTAACTTTTTCTCCGATATTAGATTTTGGAAAAATTGGTGTCGTTGGAAAGATAATTCAATTATCTATATATTGGTGGGTCATGAGCTCAAAGATTCACAGTATAACTAGAGATATTCTCATTTGATGTTAACCATAGCAATATCCTTCTCAAGAATTCAATCGGCAAGGAATGTTTTGGTTCATCTGATAGATGGGAGTTATTTGAAGATTTAATATACATCTAACTTGCTCATAAAATTATAAAAGAACTATGATGTACTATGAATGATCTCGAAATATGGCACTAATATTGGTTTGGATTTTTTGGGGTATTAGATTATCGAAGCCCCGAGCTTTAAGCAATAGGCTGATTTGGTGGAAAATGGCCTAAAAGCCGAAAATCAATAGTTATTGGCTTATAAAAAAAATAAGGCAGTAATAACAGTCTAGAATATAGATGGAGCATCAACAACCATCCCACGACCTAGTAGTGTCGGTACAAGATCTATTATAAAAGGAACATAAGTACTAAAATAGTCAAATAAAATCAGTTTCGAAAAATGAAAGACCTGACAAAGATAATATAAAGAAAAAGGGCAACTCCGACTACAACAGTACCCAATCTCCAAAACCAACTCAGCATAATCACCTAGTCAATAAAAACTAATAGTACTCAGATTTGTCCCAAAAAGTTACAGATGTGTAGTATGAGTACTAAAACCACGGTTACTTAAAAGGCATCATTGGCTGGCTGAGCTAAATCATGATGTCAATATAATAAAGATGCGAGATAGATAAACTAAGTCAAGGTAAAAGGACAAACATGAAAATATGCCCCACTACTAAAATAAATAACTGGAATGGACATACTATGAAAGAAAGCATAAATAATACCTTAAGACTAGCCTCATATGACAGTAAGTGTGGAAAAAGTAAATAACCTAATGTGTGCCCCCATTAACTTGAAGGGTTTAGACAAGGAAAGTAAATAATCAAAAATCCAAAACATTAATGAATGACAAGCCATAACCATGAGTCCATTGATACCGTATCAGTAAACAACTCTAAATGTCGGACTCGAATTGGAACTCAATAGCATCAATATCATAACATTATTTTTTGGAATTTAACTGTAACTCAATACCATCAATACCATGTGAATCTTCATACTTGAACTAGAATTCAATTTCAGTACCATATTAATTGTAAGACTTAAATCAGAACTCAATATCAATAACCACCGGGATTTGCCCGGAATTAGCACCAATACCCAAATACCAAACTAGCATAATCATTAAGTATCTAATATCCTCAAAGTCCCAAAATAAGCATTTCAAAGGGTAAAAGATAAGCATAAAGGTATACAAAATCTAACACAAGTCTTGGCCTAAGGTGGGTTGGAGGGGTCTACTTTTAATCCCCGCAATCTATTCTAAGGAAAATTCTATGTCGAACTATGATAAGGTATCTAAATTCACTTATAGATGTTAAATAAGCCATTATTAGCCTTGAGATAGCAATTCTTCCTAAAAGATGACCAACTAATTCAATTATGCCTTAATTACGGTTCCAAGATAGCCTAAATAGTCCAAATAAGATTAATTATTTCAAATAAACCTCCAACACCAAAATTCGATTCCATAACTAGAATAATATCATACGTTTACTACAAATTAGCGCAATCTATGAAGAAGGTAAACCTTGCCTACCTTGATGCAGAATAAAAGCTCGAAGAATCCGCAAAACCAATGATTTTCCTTTCCATAAATCTCCCACAAAGTGTCATGCTATCAAAATCACAATATATTCATCAAAGCGAGAAAAATTATACCCATATTTCACTATTGTGCTTTTTGTCAAAAATACATAAAAACGTCATGTGGGGCCTCGTTGCGAATTCCAAAAAGTTTCTACAAGGTGTCACGCTATCAAAATCACAATATATTCATCAAAGCGAGAAAAATGATACCCATATTTCACTGTTGTGCTTTCTATCAAAAATTACATAAAAACCTAATGTGGGGCCCTCTTGCGGAATCGCACTATCAAAATCGATAAAACGTCCCTCTATGCTCAAGAAATATTTACCCTTAACAATAGGAGAATTACAAGCTCTAATGGTGCTAAAATCAACCTACCAATATTTTAGGGACTTTGGAGAAATCATGAGAAATTAACCATGGAATTTGATGAAACTTACCAAGAATTCAGAGCAAAAAGGCGTTAATCGAGCCTACGATCACTATAAAATCACCTACTACTGATTCTCCCAAGTTTTCACACCTTTTAGGATTCTACACACTTGAAAATGGGTGAAAATTTTGAGAAATTAGGCTAAGTGGGGGTTGTTATTTATTTCAAGTTATCTAGGTACCGCTTAAGCGAACATCGGGTCTCTTAAGCGGCCATCGCTTAATCAACCTAGTGTTGCTTTAGTGATACCGGTCTTCCCTGCACGCTGTCTCTTAAGTGACCATTGGCCGCTTAGGTGACTATCTCTTCAGTGCCACTTAATAAGAGGTGACTATCTATTAATTGCCGCTTAATAAGTATTTGCTTAAGCGACCCATTGGGTGCTTAAGCGATGAACCAGCACCAACTAAGACTTGGAAATTTCCAAGTCTTCGCTGACCCCTTGGGATTTATTTGAATCTTATATATGCAAATGAAATATGCTACCCTATTAAATTCGATATTCCAGACTCAATGGCACAGTCAAATTTCCATTCAAGGTCGTTTTGATGAAAACTGGGTCCCACACCCATGTGTTATTTTTTAAAAACATCCGTCCAATATCCCAAAATAAGTTTGGAAGTCTCGGGATCTAAACCAAGGTCCACCTAGCCTAAATTGACATTTGGAGCTGTCGGAACAGTCAAAATTGGCATATATTTCGCCCGGTAGCCAATTTGAACTAGCAAAGACTAAAACTGGGAATTGGCTCTAAAAAACAAAGGAATTGCCTGATAATCGAACTGTCTGTTCCAGTATGTCATAAATGACTTGGGCCAACTATAGGAAAGATCTAAATGACGAAAATGATTGAAAATACAGAAAATAACCTAGAGGGTCATTACAATATCCACTACTAAAAGAACTTTTATTTGCGAAAGTACAAGATTAGGATGTATTTGAAGCCTCAAATGGGTGAGGATACTAGGTATGCACTAGATCTCAATCTCCCAAATAGCCTCCTCCACTAGGTGGTGCCTCCACTGAACCTTAACTACTGAAATCTCTCTAGTGCGCAACAGCCTAATCTCTCAGGTTAATATGATCATTGGCTCCTCTACGAAGGTCAACTGCTCATCTAACTGAACTAAGTCATATCTAAGCACATGAGACAGATCAAGAATGTATCACTGGAACATAGACGTATGGAAATATGGATGGACAGTAGCAAAATATAGGGGTAAGGATAACTCATAAGCCACCTCACCAACTGAGCAAAAAATCTCAAAGGGTCCAATATATCTGGGGTTGATCTTTCATTTTCTCCTGAACCTCATCACAACTTTTATAGGTGATGCTTGGAAGAATACCCAGCCACCAACTCCAAATCTCAAGGCACGAAGTCTACGATCTACATATGTTTCTTCCTACTCCGAGCTGCCCTCAACTTATCCTAGATCATCCTGAGAATATCCAATGACTCTTGAAGAAATTTAAAAGCACAGGGTCTAATCTTGGACGTCTCAAACCAACCAGTCGGAGATCGACATTGCCTTCCATACAAAGCCTCAAAATGCACTATCTCAATACTCGAATGGTAGCTATTATTATATGTGTACTCTGTTAAATCTAAGTATTTCTTCCACTGACCTCCAAAGTCCATAACACAGGCTCACATATTCTTTAAAACCTAAATAGTTCGCTCTAACTGCTCGTCGATCCAAGGATGAAAGGTTGTATTAATATCTACTTAAGTACCCAACGACTCTTGAAAAGTTCTCCAAAATGTAAAAGTGAATGTTGAACCTCGGTCTAAAATGATAGATATAAGTGTATCATGCAAATGGACTATCTTCAAAACATAGATACAGGCTAACCTCTTGGTACCGAACGACGTCTAAATAAGAACAAAATATGTTGATTTGGTCAACCGATCCATAATGACCCAAAAACCATTGGAACCACGAGAACTGAGAGGAAAATCAGCTACAAAGTCCATGGTAATCTGCTCCCATTTCAACTAGGGAATAGGTAATCTCTTAATAAAGCCACCAGGTCTCTAATGCTCAGCCTTCACCTACTAAAAACATAGGCAACGAGCTTCAAAATCCTCCACATATCTCTTCTTACCACTCCATCAATAATGTTGCCTCAAATCTCTATACATCTCAGGTGAATGGAATATCTAGAGCCGTGAGCCTCATGCAAAACCAACTGAGTCAAGTCATCAATCTTTAAAACATAAATACGGCTATAAAATCTCAACACGCCCTCAGAATCGATAGTATCCCTCTTGGACTCACCATTTAACACCTGATCACGGATGATGCAACGTCATATATCTTTAAACTAATGACTCTGGATCTATTTAAATAGTAAATACGTCACCTCCACACTAGCAAAAATCCTCCTAGGATCTAAAATATAAATTTTTACCATCAAGTCGACTAAGGATGAAATGTATCGTGTCAACAGCCTCTAAGAAATTGAAATACAAGTCAAGCTACCCATACTCACCATCTTTCGACTCAAGACATCCACTACCATGTTTGCTTTGCCTAATGATATAGAATAAAGATGTCATAATCCTTAAGCAAGTCCATCCAGCTATGCTTCCTAGAATTGAGCTCTTTTTGGTTTATAAGATGCTGAAGACTATGATAATCTATGAAGATCTCACAATGCACAACATAAATATAATGTCTCCAAATCTTAAGCACGAAAACTACTACCGCCAACTCCAAATCATGAGTGGTGTAGTTACGCTCATGCACCTTCAATTATCTCAACACATAAGTAGTAACTCAACCCTATTACATCAACACATAACCCAAACAAACCACAAAAGCATTACAATACACGATGAATCCCTTACTCTAAATAGGAAGAGCCACAATAGGAGCTGAAGTGACAAATCCATTGAGCCTTCCAAAGCTCAACTCACACTCCTCAAACTATCATAAATAAACCTCATTCAAAGTCAATCTGGTGATTGGTGCTGCAATAGAGGAAAATCTCTTAATGAACCATCTATAGTGACTGGCCAAACCAATAAAGCTAAGAACCTCAGATGGAGATGTATTCCTTGCCCAATAATGAATAGCCTCAATCTTTGTTAGGCCTACGATAATCCCATCCTTATACACTACATGCACATGGAATGTCACAGACTCTAGCCAAAATTCACAATTAGAGAATTTAGCAAAAGGCCTATGATCTCTCAAAGTCTGGAGCATAATCCTTAAATATTTCATATTTTAGTCTTTACTCCTCAAATACACAAGGATGTTATCAATGAACACACTTTCAAAGAAAATCTGAATAAGGCCTGAAGTTGCAATTCCTTAAATCCATAAACATGGTTACGACATTAGTCAACCCAAAAGACATCATTAGGAACTCATAATGATCGTACTAGGTCCTAAAGTCTATCTTTACGATATCCTCAGCCCGAATCCTCAACTGATGGTGACTGGACCTCAAATCAATCTTAGAGAACACTACTACACCCTGAAGTTGGTCAAACAAATCATCAATATGAGGCATAGGATACATATTTTTCATTGTCACTTTATTTAGATGCCTATAATCAGTACTCATATTCATGGAACCAACCTTCTTATTTACAAACAACACTGGAGCTCCCCAAGAAGACAGACTCAGTCTAATGAAACCCTTACCAAAAAGATCCTGAAGTTGAGAATTTAGCTCCTTAAGCTTGAAAGGAACCATATGGTAACATGACATAGAAATAGGTTTAGTTTTCGACTCAAGATTAATAACAATCTCAATATCATACTCAGGAGGAAGACCAGGTAGATTTTTAAAGGAAAAATATCAGAAAACTCATAAAACTATGGGAACATAGTCAAACGATGGTTGTCCTTACTAACATCATGAATAGAAGCAACATAAGACTTGAAACACCTCAAAATAAGTCTCTTAGCCCAAATATACAAAATAATCCCTGTCAGCTCGCGACTAATAGGTCCCTACCACACAACTGGGGCTACGTCAGGTATGGCTAAGGTAACACTCTAGGAAAAAATCCAAGACCTTATGATAGTGGGATAACCTGTCCATACCTAAAATCACATCAAAATACACCATATCTAACATAATAAGATCATCCTGAGTATCAAACTCTTGAACAGTAATAGCACATGATCTATAAACCTAATTTACTACTAAATAATCACCCATAGGATTCGATACTCATAATGGCACAGATAATGAATCTTAAGGCAACTCTAACAACAGGAATAATAAAAAGACACATAAGAATAAGTGATCCCAAATAAAGTAAAGAAAAAGATGAATAGTAGCACACCAAGATCATACCTGTGATAGTAGCATCTAATGACTCAGCCTCGAGTCTAACAGGTACGGCATACAACTGACTACGCTTATCACCTAGTTAGGCTTATGATCGATATAGTAACATAACTTCCTAAGAACCTCCATGAGCACTCTGAGGACTATTCTTATGACCAAGTATACCACCTCTAGTTAGGGTAGAACTATTCAAATTAATGAAATACTCTGAACTAAAAAAACCACCACTCTTTGACGGGGAACTATCTCAAGAAATGATCAAAAGCTCCACAACCATAACATGCCCCAGGAGATGTACTAAAACCAGAAAATTTGATTTGACTTGAAATAATCACAATGACTAGAATAACCAGAAAATGAAACCCTCAAGGATAGACCACTACCCTGGCTAGGATAGTCACTAAAAATTGACTAGCCTTCATTGGTAATCTAAGGTATGGCCTGTACAGGCCAACTTGGTTGAGCTTGATGTTAATACGGCTGACATAAAGGGTACCCACCGTAAGAACCAATTTCTCTTAATTGTGATCCATTACGACTCCAACTGAAATTACCATGATAACCCAACCTCTTTTGGCTGCCCCTTGGACCTTGTGATGCACCTTCTTAGCAACCTCAGCATGATCAAAAACCTTAGTAAAAGATCTACCTGTAGAAATAAAACTCTGTGCAGATATGCAAAGAAGAGGTCTTAATCCTCAAACAAAGAAATGAATCCTCTCATACTCAATAGTCAAAATAAAGTTGCGTGCCTAGCTAACTCAGAAAATCGAGCCTTATACTCCACAACAGTCATAGAGCCCTACTCCAACCTTGAGAATTGATCCCTCAAACAATCCCTAAGACTGTGAGGTATATACTTCTCCAAGAATATCTTTGAGAACTGAGTCCATGTCAAAGAGGGAGATCCAACTGGCCTTGAATCAAGATGACCTCTTCACTAATGTAGAGCTTCCAAGTCAACCTAAAAAGTAGTGTAATCTATACCACCAGTCTTAACTAGGCCTAAATTACGATACCTATTATCACAACAAATAAAGACTTTCTGGTGTACCAAAAAACCTAGGCAGAGCCTATCTCAAGAATTTACCTAACATCTTCTTCTGCTCAACAAAAATACCGAGCTAGGAAATTATCGTCTGAGCAACCACTGATGTAGGAGGGACCTCAACTCTGAGAGCTACAGGTACATGCTACGACCCAACCTTAGTACCACTTAGATTCGTATACTATTCACCATCGAATGGTGCACCACTAACTAATTCAAAAAACTAAATGTCATGACCCAAAATTAAAGGGTCATGATGGCATTTGTCGTGGTGTACCTTGACAAGTAAGCCTATCACCCAAAGTAGAAAAGACAGAAAAACCCCCAAGGTAAGGTTTTTAGAATAAAATCAAACCATATAAGTATAATAAATATAAAAGGAATAAAATCAACAATACATCCATCACTTCAAAAACCTGATGTCAGCAACCAAAAAAACGTATCCAGTACAACTCGAATCTAAATAAAATACATAAGAAATCAAATAGATACAGCCCTATCCCTGAAAACTAGTAAAGACATAGTCTAATTATAGAGAGGATAATACAAGACATCTGGATGCCTGAAAAATCATCAACTACCTTAAAAGCTCCAAGAATCGCCCGAGTCAAGCGATATGGGGCACACCCAAACATGAATCTTCACCAAAAGGGTCTAGTAGGAGTAAGTATGGTCCATTAGTACTTAGTAAGTATCATAGGCCGACTGACTATAGTATAAAAAATATTTATAAAATATACACTGAGGGTATGTCACCGCAATTAGAAAATGTCCTACAATGGTAACCTATACCACTAGCACTAACAGTTCTATAATATCACATATATTGTAACAAACTAGAGAGGATCAAAAGTATATGATATAACACATATAAGTAGAACACTGAAGGACAATATATATACACAAGATCATCAAGTACAAGTATAGAAAGATAGAACTATTAGATAAGTAACAAGTCAAAATGGAAATACAATCACATCCTAATCATAATGAAGTAAATACAACAACGATGATGATGATAAGGATGATGATGCACGAAGTTGTGCATAACCTCCAAGACTATTGAACACTCTTCGTATGCACCTACTGACCTAAAGCTTCCCGATGTATGATATATGGGAGTCTTGTCAACCCATATACAATCCATATATCATATCTCCTCCGAGGAACATCCCTTCGGGAGGGTTTTATAAGATAGTACAATATCTTCTCTCCAACATATTCTATGAGGAAGTTTTGAAAAAACTGTTTCCATTGTTTCTCAAGTGTTGCCACGGTGGTTCCAATGTTTCATAATGATTATGATATAAGGATGTAATGCTCACAACCCAGCATAATTAATATTTCAATAACCAGCCACATGATGTATTTCAATAACCCACCACAATGATATATTTCCATAACCACGTGAGCCAATATCCACTTATTATTCTAACCCTCCATGAATGTTCACATGTTTCATATGCTAATAAAGTATGAATACATAGAAATACACATATGGTACCACGCTTTTCCATTATCAAGATACAATTTATTCATATGTGTATAAGGCTATCAACATCATAAAAGACCCCACACAGTCACACATATCACATAATCTCTTAAAACCACTAATTATACCATATATAGGCCCTTACATTGGCACAACACATTAATATATCCAATTTCATGATTAGTTCCCATCCTCTTAACATACATTTTGTATACAAATCTACTACTCAGTCTAGTTTGAAAGAGTTAAGCCATAACTAACCTTGAATGCCAAAACTGGTATGCTATACTTTGATCTCAAAGCCCTACTCCATACGAATGGATCCAAAATAAATTATAACATCAAAGTAAAGAATCTATGAATCAAAATAAAGTCAATGACACCCATATTGCCTATCTTTGATTTAGGGTGAAAATAAACCCCCAAAATGGGTTTTCAAAAAAAGAGAGGTAATATCATAAATTTATTTCAAAAATGTGTTTCCCATACATGTAGGAACCTAAATTTTAAAATCGAAGTTAAATTGAGTTTAAAATAAGGTTCAAATCAAAGAAAAACTATTTTTAAACTTTATCGGGTAAAACCTTCAAAATCTATTTTAAAATCAAGATTTGAAATTATTTTGAAGATAAAATTAATGAAAAAGTAGTAATTATAAAATTAGGAACATTATCCAAGTAAAAAGGAGTGAAATTAGTGTTTAAATTGGTGAAATACAATTTTGGGTCTTCGTGGCCAAAACCCCCAGTTTCCACTTTGAAATTTCAATTAAAGCAAGAATTTTACGATAAAAATGGAAGAAATTAGTTGAAATGAGTGTAATGGAGCTTAGAAAAGATTAGAGGTGAATAAAATTGCTCAAACCAATAAAACCCTAAGCTCCAAGTCTAAAAAAGTGGTGAATCGCAAACTAGGATTGTGATTACGGACCCCGGCCTAACAAAGGTATCGCTATCACGGAAGGGTTGTTGTAATTGTGACATCATCTCCTATGCCTTCCAAATAGAAATCAAGACACTTTTACTCTGATCACGATTTCACCACCTAGGGATTTGGTTCAATCCAAGTCCCTGTGGGCCCCTCGGGAATCATTCGAAATCCCGTGAATATAATGAACTATCCAACCCTATCAAATTCAAAACTTCATACTCAATGGCGATATTAAATATTTGAAAAGGCATCATTTTCACAAAGTTGACCCCCAAAGCCCAAAATCACAATTTTCAAAACAGAGGGTCGAAATGAGATTTAATGGCCATAATACTAAACTAAATATGTTACCACCCTAAAATAGACGTTTCAAACTTGCTAGTGAAATCCGTTCAGCCATCCTTCCCATGGATCAAAATATAACTATAGAAGTCTATAATAAGGCTCTCAAATCAACCAAAAACCACCATATGGCACAAATAGTACCAAAATATATTGGGAATCATGCCAATCAACCCCATACCCCAAAATACCATAACACAACTATGGAGAAGGGTAAAATAGTCAAATCTCATAAAAACACACATTTCACATATTTCATCAAAATTTGAGTCGTTACATTATCCACCACTAAAAATCTGTTTCATCCTCAAACTAAGGCAAAGACATAAATGAATCAAAGAAAAGTTGGGATAAGAACTATGCATAGTAGACTCGACCTCCCAAGTATCCTCATCTACAGGTCGATGTCGCCACTAAACCTTAAGCTTAGGGATAATTCTAGAGCACAACCATCTAACATCCCTAGCAAAAATAGAGACCCGCTCCTCAATGAAAGACAATTGGCCATAGTGCATCATCTAACTTAACCGACCAATCTTTATACTGACCATTAAATTTTTTATGTAGAATCTGCTTGATTTTCTAATTAGATACCTCCACTTGGCAACTCTTTATAAGTGATACATAGTGGCCACCTTATGTATGACTCCATATTTTTCCAACAAGTTCTTAAACCAATGATTAACAAAATGCATTCCTCCATCACAAATGATTACTCTGGGTTTGCCAAAATGAGAGAATATATTCTTCTTGACAAATTTCATCACTACTCTAGCATCATTAGTGGGAAAGGTTGTAGCCTCTACCCACTTGGACACATAATCTACATCCATAAAAATATACATATTACTATTCAATGGTGAAAATAGGCCCATAAAATATATCCCCCACACGTCAAAATCTCTACTTCTAGAATATTATTTAGGGGTATTTCATGGTGTCTTGAGATAGTGCCCATAATGTGGTATTGGTCATATTATCTCACATAAGCAATAGCATCTCTGAACAATCTAGGACAAAAGAAACCAGACTAAAATACCTTTCATGTTGTCCATTCACCTCCATGATGACCTCCATAAGGAGATGAATAGAAACTTTCCAGCACCTATTTGGATTCAGCTTTTGAAACACTTCTTCTCACTATTCTATTAGCAGATTGTTTGAAACAATAAGGCTCATCCCGCATGTATGAGAAAGAATTGCGGGACAACTTTTTCTTTTGTTGACGTGTGGCATCTAGAGGATATATACCACTAACTATCAAGTTCACTAAATTAGCATACCATAGGAACTTCTCTACATCAAATGCCATCAATTGTTTATCTAGAAATTCCTCCCAAATACATAAAGAATCATTAAAAACATGGTCATAACTTTCAAGCCTTGATAAGTGGTCAACCACTTGATTTTCAACTCAATTTCTATCAAAAACCTCCGAATCAAATTCTTAGAGTAGAATAATCCATTTGATTAACCTCGGTATTGCATCTTTCATATTGACTAAATATCAGATAGCATAATGATCTGTGTGAAAGATCAACTTTGTACCTACCAAATATGCTCTGAATTTGTCAAATCCTTAAACAAGGTCTAACATCTCTTTCTCTGTGACTGTGTAATTGATTTTGGCCATGTCCAAGGTCTTTCAAAAATAATAGATAGAATGAAATACCTTATATTTGAGCTACCCCAATACTTCTCCAATAGATATATCACTTGTATCACACATCAGCTCAAATAGTAGTCCCTAATTAGGAATAATTAATATGGGTGCCTCTGTCAATCTTCTTTTCAAGTTCTCAAATGCTTTCGACACTTGACCCAAAATTTGAACTTTACATCTTTCTCCAGAAGCTTGAACATGGGACTTGATAGCTTTTAAAAGGGTTTGATAAACCTCATATAAAACCCTGCATGTTTAAGGAAGCTTCTCATACCTTTCACTGACACCATATATGGTAGCCTTTCAATGACCTCCATTTTAGCTCTCTCCACCTCTACTCCTATTTGTGAAACCTTATGACCAAGGACGATACCTTCCTTCACCAGAAAGTGGCATTTCTCTCTATTCAAGAGTAAGTTCATCTCTTTGCACTGAGCTAAGACCTGTCTACGTTCTACAAATACACATTAAAAAAATTACCATGGAAAAATCATTCATAAATACCTCGACAAAATCCTCCACTATGTCAGAGAAGATAACCATCATGCATCTCTAAAAGTCCCCGGTGCATTGCACTAGCCAAAGAGGATACATCTGAATGCATTGGTGCCATAGGGACAGGTGAAGGTTGTTTTCTCCTGGTCTTCTAGCACTATGACTATCTGATTGTAGCCTAAATCTATCAAGGAAGTAGTAGCCCAGTAAGTCTGTCCAGTATTTAGGCAATAAATAGGATGGAATAATGATCCTTCTAGATGGCCTCCTTGATCTTCCTATAATCCATACAAACCCTCAATCCAGTTACCGTACGAGTTGGGATTAACTTATTATTTATATTTTTCATGACTGTCATCCCTTTCTTCTTTGGTATGCACTGCATAAGACTGACCCATTAGATACATAAGATGGGGTAAACAACCCCTGCATCGAGCCACTTAATCACTTCCTTTCTAACCACCTCTTTAATCATTAAAATCAATCTTTCCAGATATTGAAAACTCATCTCGTCATCTTCTTCCATAGTTATTTTGTGTATATAGAAAGTAGGATTGATATTTTGGATGTCTGACATATTCCATCTGATCACCTTCTTTCTTCTCTTACGTATTGTTAATGCTTTCTTCACTGGTACATCAGATAGACATGTAGAGAGAATTATAGGTAAAGTATCATCATCACCAAAAAAAGCATATTTCAAATGAGATGGCAAAGACTTTATCTCTATCTTTGGTGCCTCCTTAATAGATGCCTTGGAAGAAGGACCAAGAGGTTTATTCAAATGCTTAAATTCTGAATTTTCTAGTAATAATGCTTGCCATATTTAGAATGTAAAGTATTTCAATTGCCTCAACATTACCAAAAATATTATAGCCCACCAATGCTCGTTCTAGGGGGTCCTTGGATGTAATAAGGTAAAAGTCAGACTCAAGGTCTAAGACTGTGATAGCCAACGAATCCTTACTTACCGCTGGTAGATTCAATGCCTTACATACACCAAAAACCTCGACCTTGACATGAGCACGCATATTCAATTTCTTGTAGCTACATTAATCAATGAATGCCCAGTTAATAGAAAGGGATGTCACAAAATAAATGGGACTTATGGATCATCATCAAAATCTAAAATAATAAAGTGCACATGGATGATGAGAGATACCACTAGAACCAATACATCTTCAAAAATTCCATCAAGTCTAGAAAGTGGCCAGTTAACCAATTACAAAATGACTGTGGTGGGCCTTGGGCTACCTATCCCCATCTTTCTAAATAAGAATGTGGGCATAATATTTATACTCAACCCAAGATCACATAAACCTTGGGTTCTTATTAATATCCCAATTATGATCTGTACAGTGAGGATCCCTAGAACCTTCAACTTTGTTGGCAACCTATTTTCAATTTATGATATGCACTCCTCAGTGAGTGAAACAGTGGCATATTCAGTTAAGTGGTTCTTATTGGCCACAATATTCTTAATGTACTTTGCACATTTATGGACACTTTGCAAAACATCAATGAGAGAAAGGTTAATATCAACCTTTTTTAATACATCAATGAACTTCTTATAGCAAGCTTCGTCTTGAAGTTTTCTCAACATTTGTGGTATAGGTGGAGGTGTCATTACACTTTCCACCTTAGTTTCTGTGTTTTCATCCTTATCATTCATAACCTCCTTTTCATCCTTTTATTTTTCGCCATAAGTAGATTTGTGATTAACTTTCTTAGGTTCTAACTCCTTCAGCTGCAGCCCACTCTGAGTAGAAACTGTATGCAACTATTTTGGATTCAGCCTAGTATTACTAGGTAAACCTCCCTAAGGTCTAGTATTTTTTGCCCCTGTAATCTGACCCATTTGAACCTGCGGCTTAATTTCCTTGAGCATGCTGTTGCTGATTCTGATTTATTGGCCCCTGATATTGATTAGCATTTTTTATCTAATTTCCACCCCATGAGAAGTTAGGATGATTCCAACAATTAGGATTGTAACTATTTCTAAAGTTTTGATCTCCTTGATGATTTATATTTCCTACATAATTAACAGGCTTTGGATTAGCTATACAAGTATCTGATGTATGGTCATTGTTTTCACTCATCTCACACCAAGTTTGAGCCTGATGTACTACATTTTTTGTTGCTAGTATGATTCCCAAATTCATTCTAATTTTATAATGCAACAATATATGCTTATATGGCCTTGAATTGGTCAAACTATAGTGCCCCTACAACTTTCTTTGAAGCACTCCTTGTTACATCTACATGCCACTCAAGAACACACTGGGAAATTCGATTCAACGGTTTGTACAATTCATCCTAAATTTTCTCTAATGCTTGTCCACCTGCTGCTAAATCCAGGACAATTTTTGGTATTTGGATCGAGACCTTCAATAAAACTATATTCCAACACATTATTAGTCTGATAATGGTGAGGGCAATTGGGGCACACAGCCTTGAACCTTTCCTAAGATTGGTACAAATTCTCTTTATTTTTTTGCCTGAAACTCAAAATCTTACCTCTCTACTGTGTTGTGTTCCCAGATTGAAAGAACTGAATAATGAATTTTTTAGCAAGATCATCCTAGGAAGTGATAGAGTTCGATGGTTCATCATTTAACCATATCTTCTCTTCCCCAAAATGATAAAATGGGAAAAGTGTTAGTCTAACATAATTAGTAGAGACCCAGTAAGAATGTAAATATCACTAATCTCAAGGAAGTTCGGAAGTTGCTGTGGTAGGTACTCATAAGATAAGCCCGTGAACTGCCTGCTCGTGTGGAAGAGTTGCACCATATTATGCTTAAATTCAAACTGACCCCTCGCAGCTGGATTTTAGATATTATTAGTAGAATTGTTCATGAGTGGATTGCTATTTCACAAATAAGTCTAGTTTCTGCTCTATTTCTAGGAGTAGCTGGAACAACAGGAACCAGCTATGTCATTTAAATTTTTTGAATTGGGTACTGAAGTGTTGCTGCCCTCCACCTTTGATGAAATATCCGTTCAGGTTCAAAATGTAGCCCAACTAATTTTTATCCTCTTTCTAGTAGGATACGTCACTTTTCCTGCAAAAGGCAACAGTTAAGATCAAGTTATTAACACTAAAATTTATTATCAAAAGAAAAAATTTACAAAATTACTAATTATTTGAGTCCTCGACAATGTTGCCAAAAACTTTTTGTGGTCTATCGCACACGCAAGTGCACGTGATCACACAAGTAATATTGTGACTCAAAAGAATCAGATGTCAAACCCCTGAGGACTACTTGATTAGCAATTTACTTAAATCTTTATTCTGACAATATTATATTTAAGTGTTTTAGAATATCAAAATAGTTGTAGCAGTTTAGTAAATAATTAACTAATAAATAAATAACAAAGTTTGTGAACAGCAATGCAAGCAAGGCTGTAAATAATACGAGGGAGAATTCCAGGGGTTGAGGCACCCTATACAACGTAACAACGTAAGTATTTTTCCCTTGCTATTTTACATGCCAATGATATCCCTAAATTGTATTAAGTGTTCCTTTTATAGTAGGGCTTATTGCACGACATTAACCCTTCACCGTGCCATAGGCCCTATCGTGGTGACTAAGGTGAGTGGCATGCTTGTATCGCGGATGCATACTGGAATGTGCCATACAAAATTAACTAGCCTTCGTGCCACGAACGCTATCATGGAGACTAAAGTCTATGGCATGCCAATGTCATTCACTTACTGGATTATGCCATCATCTTTTATTCCCTCAATGTGCCATAAAGCCTAATGCTGGCATGTTATTTCTCATTTTCCATATCCTTGTATATTTTCTTGCTTCTGCACTTTGTTTTATGCTTTCCAAACCTCTTTCCAGTGTCTTCATGCTAAACATGTAACTCCAAATGCTTCTATGCTCTAATAGCTTCATGTCAATGCATAACAACAGGTTTAACTATAACACGTTCAATCCCTACAACACTAATCATGTTCGTTAGCTTGAGAATGCGATTTTAACTCAAAACAATACATTTTACAAGTTTTAACTCATATCACAAGTACACATATGGATAAATATTGGCACTTGGATGTATAAATATACCCAAGATCACCATCCCATACTTAGAATCTAGTTCGTCCTTGAATAATCCTGAGAAATTATTACAACACAACTAGGCTTCACATCACAATCTGAACAAGTCACTTTTGTTGGACACACACTGACTACTCATGGCATATTAATTTTCAGCTCAAGCATGTCACATCATATATGAAAAGACAGGGTTACTATTTTCAAACTAATCAAAAGTAGACTCTAGTACATTGGCAAACTTATGCATATTATTCAACCAAGCAATCACACAGGTCGCCTAACCATCCTCTACATGCACCCTCATAATAAGATGGTTACCCATTATTCGCTCATAATCATGGAATTTATCATAAGGCTGGGTACAGAGAAAACAAATTTGGCTCACTCTCACAAAGAATTCACACCTGATATATATGATGAACCATAGGCTTGTCCTTAATATATTACTCCACTAATAGTCGAATATTAAAATTAAGGATCAAATAGTATTTTACAGGTTGTAATGTAAGCTAAGGGATGAGTAGAAACTATTTAGGTAAAAATAGTGGGTAATTTCCTTAAGCGCTTTAATACATCACATGGAAGTTAACAAAACTTAATTAACAACCATTATTCACCTCTTTTATCTTCCTCTTTTCTCTTGTTTTATCCCTATCTCATTAAGCTAATTCATATACACTGTGGAAGGGAGTCTACTATTCAATAAACTATTCATTTTTCTTGACACTCATTATTCTTTTCATTGCATAACTCCCGACCTCATTATATGTCAATTCTTACACCAATATATTTTTGGGCTTCACTTTCACCTTTCTGCTACTTGTCTTTCAACTCCTTACTCAACTAATTTTTCACTGAAGTGCCTGGGAGCTTTGGATCAAATTAAGGTTGAACAAAGAAGAGGCACATGCTAGATTTGAGGTTGCCAAAAAAAATAAGTTATAGGCTCAACAAGGCTAACTAGGAATATTCACAAGGGTAGGTAAAAGAGGTCTAAAACATGGCTATCAACAAAGTGACTACATCATCTCCTAAATTCAACCCTGTTTATTTCACTTTGTAAACACATCGAGTATGTTCTAAACATCACTATGCATGTGGAATAACTATATAATCTCACTCACACCTGGTGCATGCTAGATTCCTGTAGGATCCCTATAGACCCTTGACCTAGTAATTGCACAAATTCAAAATTAATCCAACAAACAAAGAGTCACATAATCAAGATTAGGTGCCGCAAACTAGCATCCCTCTTTTGTACTTTGACATGTTCCTTTCTAAAACAATTGTTTCTCATGTCATGTAGCCATATGGACCAGCATAAAGTACCTCGCACTGGTTGGGTTCTTCTTAATTATTCACTCCTTATGAATAATTCCCCTTAAGACGATCATCATTTATCCATTATAAAGAAAGGAACCTAACTATGATGAGTTATTAAAATAACCCTAAAAGAAAAGAAATTACTCCTAAAATTGAATTAAAATTATCTAAGTAACTAAAATTAGGAAATTAGGAAAGTGAAATAAAGAAACAACTACTAATTACCAATTCAAAATAGAGAATGATTACTAACTATTACTGACCAAATAGTTAGAATGTCTATCTACCCAATATCAATACTAACAATAACATCAAAAATTAACAACAAGATAACAGTAACAAATGAGAAGTGCGAAGAATGAGAACCACCACCATATACTTAAAATATAGCATTGTCCACAAGTACATTGTCAAGGTAGCAAAATTAAAAAGGAAATATAGATCACAGACATATCTGATATGAACATGATTCAAAGTCGTTTATAGACATATCTGACATGGACATTATACACAGCTACATTCCTCAATCAAGGAATCAATTCATATCCTTGATCGAGAAGAAATCTTTTAGGTTTCATTATGAAGGGTAGCAGTAGAATATTATAAAAGTAGAAGACCAAAGGCAGACACTATTTATGCAACTTAAATTCAAAGTGTCTCATTCTTAGTCTTACAAAGCTTTGTAATGTTAGTTTACAATTGTTATATAAAGTGTGGGATCGATTCATCTTTGTAACATCAACTGAAGCTATGTCAGAAGTTCTGAAGAGAATAATTACTCTTCAAAACTTATTTCCTATCATTGTACTCGAACCAAACCTTCAATGATCTAAAGGAAACCTAAAACCCAAGGTGACTGGATATTGGCACTGGATTAGTGTGCCGAACCAGGATAAATCTATGTGTTGCTTACTTTATGCTTTATTATTTACGTGCTTAACCATTTAAGTTTAATTTGGTTCTAAAGTGTTTTGATCTATAGGCAAGTCAACTACGAGGAGTCAGTAGTCGACACACAGGAAAAAAAATTCAATTCCCCCTTCCTTGAATATCAATTGGTATCAGAGCAGGTCTCACAAGTAGCATTGCCTAACCGCAAGTAAGCAAAGATCAAATGGCCAATTACTAAATTCCTAGTGCTCTTGCAAAAGTCCACAATACTTCAAAGGACAACACTATTCATATTGGAATTACAGATTCCCCATCTTTATCAAATCAAATGACTATCAAGCCTGGGTTATCATCATAAAAGGTCCTAAGCCAATTCCAGGGCTAAAGGAAAAACAAAATGACAAGGATAAAGAATCTAGTAGTACTGATATGCAAGATCTTAAAAATTTTGATATTACCAAACAATAATAGGAGGCAATCCAAACTAACGTACGTGCTATAAGTTTACTTATATGTGCAATTAGCGGAGAATAACACGAGATTATGTCAAAATGTGAGATAGCAAATGACATATAGGACAAACTGACGGTAACCTATTAAGGAACCACTAAAATCAAGAACTCAAACATTATTGCTCTTGTGAATGAATATGAGTTGTTCAAAATGGATGGAAATAAGGATATTGTAATAATGTTTTCTAGATTCAAAAAAATCATGTGCAAACTAAATTCACTGGGGATGATCTATCTTTGCAGCCTGCAAGTCCAGAAGATGGCCCAAAGTCTCCCAAAGACTTGGGAAACCAAGGCTACCATTTTGGAAGATGGACACCTTAACAAAATGATATATGATGAACTGAAAGGTATACTTATTACATATGAGAAAAATTATATGAACATGTTTCACAAGGATGGAAGAAAGAAAATAGTAGCCTTCAATGCTACTCCACCTGGAGAGAAGGACATTCTAGAAAATGCTAATAGCGAACGAACGACACTCATCCACCATGGGGTAAGAAAGATTATGAGATAGAGACAAAAGAGATCCCATGGAGGCAAGAAACATGACTCCATCAGAAAAAATGTCTCTATTACAACTGTGGAAGGACTGGACATTTCAAACAAAACTGTCATTAATTGAGTTGACGATCATCCAAAAAAATTAAAAATTTTAGGGCCTGGAGCGATAAAGATGAAACTGAAGAAGAAATAGATGTTGCAAATATGTGCTTTATGGCAACAGGTGGACCTAGTGAGGTATGGCCACATAACTGTCATAACTCTAATACTCTAGAGTGTAATCTGGATAAGCTAACCGATGAACTTCAAAAAATTGTAGATGAATATAATAAGCTTTCTTAAGAAAATAAAAGTTTTAAAGTTTATTTTAAAGAAAATCTCCTAGAAGAACAAGAAAACTAGAAAATAGAAATTGAGGCATGTCAAGTAGAAAATGAATTGCTTTATGAAGAGCTTGGTGATGTAAAAAACAAATTAAACAATCTTTAAATGTCCCCAAGCATAGTTTTGTAGAAATAAACTCCTTAAAAAGGAATTTGAGTTTTTTCTCAGGGTTGCTTAAATCAGCTAAGACCTCTTTTTTTAATACCTATATACTTTTCTTGTGGACAGAGAGGGCACAAATCCTTCAGCTACAGGCATAAGTCTAAAAGTGTATGGGTTTGGAAGCCCAAGGAAAGCACATCTAACCCGGAAAGACCTAAGACCACTTGGGTACCTAAACAAAATTAATCTTCTTATTTTATAGGAACATATCCACAAGAGCTATAAAAAATGAATGTGGGTCAATGATAACTAATGCTACCGACATATGATTGGAAAAAAGGAGAAATTTTCTTCCAAAAAGAAAGTAGATAGGGGATCAATCTAATTCGGTGACAATACCAGAGGCAATTACATTGTAGTTGGCTCAGTAAGACTCAACTCATTATGTGAATTCACCAAAGTATACCTAGTAGACAGTCTCAAACACATCCTGCTCAATATAAGTTAACTATGTGATGCCGTGTTTGGAGTGCTCTTCAAAGATGAAAGCTACTTAATTAAACATAACAAAAGAAATATCTCCTTTATCGTTGAATGTGTTGATTACATTTATGTTTTTAATAGTATTGAATTTGCCACCCCGACCTGACTCATTGTGCAAGGCAATGATACTTGGCCGTGGCACGGGAAGCTCGTGCATGCCAGCATGCATATTATTAAGAAACTATCTAGGCTTGATTTGGTGAAAAGTCTGTCAAAACTCAAGTTTGAAAAGAATCACATCTGTGATGCCTACCAACTGGATAAATAGACTAGAACATCTTTCAAATCTAAGGACATTATCTCTACTACCAGGCCTCTCTAAAAAATCCACATGGATCTGTTTTGTCCCACCAAAACCAACAGTATTAGTTGAAAAAGATATGTTTTTGTCAAAGTTTATGATTACTCATAATTTACTTGGGTTATGTTTCTTGCATATAAACATGAAGCTTTCACAAATTTTGATATTTTTTATAGAAAAATACAAATAGAGGCTGGGCATCTCATCACCTACATTCACAGTGATCATAGAGGAGAATTTGAAATAAGGTGTTAGAAGAATATTGTGCTCAAAATGGATACTCTCAAAACTTCTCTTCACCGCGGTCTCCCAAACAAAACAGTGTAGTGGAATGAAAGAGTCGGCCCCTACAGGAAACCTCCAAAACAATATTGTTAGAGCACAATCTCCCAGATCACTTTTGGGAAGAAATAGTTAGTACAGCATGTCATATCATCAATAGGTATCTGATCAAACCTATTTTTAAGAAAACATCTTATGAACTCTGGAGAGGAAAGAAGCCCAAAATTGGCTACTTTTATCCCTTCAACTACAAATATTTTGTTCATTATAATGGTAAGAATACCCTAGGAAAATTTAATACACGAAGTGACGAAGGTATTTTCCTTGGGTACTCTCCCACTAGTCGTGCTTACAGGGATTTTAATAAAAGGATTTGGGTTGTTAAGGAATCTATGCACATTTTATTTAATGAATCTAACCACCATACTATGAGTATAAGTTTTGATAAAGAACAGGTAAGTAATGTACAGACAAGAGAAGATCTCAGCACAACTTCAGAGCTCTCTCAAGTCAATTCAACTACACCTCTAACAAAGTCGACTCCTAAAACAAAAATAGGGAGGCCAAATATTCCAAAAGAGTTGAAGCATAATGGAAACCACCCAAATGAGCTCATGATCAAAAATCCAAAAGACAAAGTGCAAACCTGAGAATCATTAAGGAGACAAGCATTTGTTGCCCTCATATCTTAAATCAAACCGAAGAAAACTAATGAAGCTCTCAATGATTAATCATGGGTTGAATCTATGAAGGAAGAACTAGGAAAATTTGTACAAAATCAAGTTTGGACACTAATTGGAAGACTAAAAAATTGCTCAGTAATCAGAACCAGGTATGCCTACAGAAATAAGGTAAATGAAGAAGGTAAAGTTCTCGAAAATAAAGCCAGGCTCATAGCTTAAGGCTACACTCAGCAGAAAGGTATTGATTACAATGAAACCTTTACCCGTATGGCTAGTTTAGAGTTAATACAAATTTTACTAGCTTTTGCTGCATTCAAATGTTTTAAATTATATCAAATGGAAATAAAAATTACTTTCTTAAATGGATTTACTCAAGAGGAAGTTTTCATAAAACAATCCCTGGATTTGACGATCCTTCATTTCCAAAGCATGTTTTCAAGTTATCAAAAGCACTTTATGGCTTCAAACAAGCCCTAAAAGCTTGGTATGAGAGACTGAATACTTTTCTACTAAATAACAATTTTCAAAGGGGTAAAGTTGACACAACTTTGTTCATTCAAAGCTTGATTCAAATCTCTTCATTGTACAAGTTTACACTGACTATATCATTTTTGGTAGTTCTAACCACTCTACTTGCGAGAATTTCGCTAATTTGATGAAAGGAGAATTTGAAATGAGTCTTATGGGCAAGCTCACATTCTTTTTGGGGCTACAAATCAAATGAACTCCCAGGGGAACCTTCATCAGTCAAGATAAATACACAAAAAAACTCATCAAAAAGTTTGGCATGGAGAAGGAAAAGTACTATGGAAAACCATGAGTCCATCCACTAGAATTGATTCAGATTTTGCCGAAAAGGATATTGACAAAAAATATACTGTGGGATGATCAGATCTCTACTCTACTTTGTAAGTCAGCTAGATATAATATTCAGTATGTGTAAATATTTCATATTAGAGTCGACTCCTAAGGAATCTCATCTCACTTCCATCAAATAAATCCTCCCATATCTAATAGGAACACAAGACCTCGTTCTATGGTATCCCTACTCTTCTTATTTTGATTTAATTAGATATTCAGATGTTGATTTTTCATGATACAAAAGTGATAGGAAGAGCACCAGCAAAACATGTCAAATTCTGGGCTATGCTCTTATCTCTTGGCATAGCAAGAAATACAATTTTGTCACTCTCTCAACCACAGAAGTAGAATATATAGTTATCGAAATTTGAAGCACTCAAATTCTATGAATTATGCATCAGCTTCTTAACTTTGACTTAGCTTTTGAATCTATTCCTAATATATGTGATAAGACTAGTACCATTAGCCTAAGTACACTATGCATCACTCTAGGGCTAAATATATTGATATCAAGCATCATTTTATTCGAGGTCATGTTGAAAAATGGTGAATTTTTCCTAAAGTTTGTTGATTCTGAAAATCAACTAGCAGATATCCTTACAAAACCTCTGCTAGAAAAAATATTTTGCTCTTTACAAAAAAGGGTTGGTATCATTAGCATTCATGATATTTATAAACCTTTTATCTGTGTATTTTACTGTCCGCATATTGCCTGTATATTATTTCTTTTTTATTATGTCAAAGGAGGGAAAGGATAGAAACAGCAGAGTATCCTACCAGTCAGAGGGAGCAGAACAAGCTCAAATGTTTGCTAATACTTACATAAGTCAGAGGGAGCCAGCTGATAGACAGGAAAGTTAACTGATATTTACATTTGTTGTCATTGTCAAAAAAGGGGAGATTGTTGGCCTCCAAAGTTTATGTTTTAATAATGAAAAACTCAATAATGTATCTCTACAGCTAGTAATAATGGAAAGATTAAGGAAGCCGTCTTCAAAAATAAAATGGCAATCAAGAATGGAAAGACATCCACCGTATCAAAGTAGTATCCAAGTAAGATCAAACATAAGAAGACACAGCAGGGCAAGTAGATTATGAAAATAGAAGAAGGATCGACCTTCCTACAATCATGATTGCAATCCCCAGATTCACGACAGAACGAATTAATCAATAAGAGAAGATCAGAAGTACATTAGCCAGCCCTCAAAATCAAAAATAAAATATAGATCACGGACATATCTGATATGGATGTGATTCAAAATTATTGATTGACATATCTGATATGGACATTATACATAGCTACATTCATGAAACAAGGAATCAATTCATATCCTAGATGGAGAAAAAATCTATTAGGTTTCCATATGAAGGGTAGCATCATAAAACTATAAATGAAGAAAACCAAAGATAGGCACTATTTATTCAACTTCAAAGAAAAAATTCAAAGTGTCGCATTCTTAGTTTTACAAAGAACTGTAACATTAGTTTACAATTGTTATATAAAAAATAGGATAGATTCATCTTTATAACATCAACTGAAGCAGTTTCATAAGAACTAAAGAGCAAAATATGTCTTTAGAACTTGTTTCCTATCATTTTACTCGAACCAAACCTTCAATGATCTAAAGGAAACTTGAAACCCAAGAGAACTGGACGTAGGCATTGGATTGGTGTGACAAACTAGGATAAATATTTGTGTTGTTTACTGTATGCTTTATTATTTAGATACTTAACCGTTTAGGTTTAATTTGGTTATGAAGTGTTTTTATCCACAGGTGAGTCAGCTGTGAGTATTCAGTAGTCGACTTACAGAAGAAAATTTCAATTCACCCTCCCCCTCTTGAGTCTCATACCTAAGCAAACACATTTAACCACTTGGGTGTTGCTTTACTTAGACTTCAACCACACATCACACTTTAAATTCATTGGATTCAATAAACAACACCATGTCAAGTCACTATGGTCCTTTAGTTTAGCTCATAATAACATGGCGAGTTCAATCTAAACATAGGTGGATACATTATTATTTGGGTTCAAATATGTGACCATGTTCAGTGAACACACTTGTGAATACTTTGATAAAAATACACCATGTAAAACCATAAACATAATTCACTTAGTGTATGCATCACATCTCGTAAGAATAGCACCATGGGCTACAACATTATCCAATGCAAACTATTAAAAAATAAGGTGAAGCACAGTGCATTACTCAAGAGTTCATCATTTTAACTAGGGTTTGCTACTTGTACACTTGTAACTACAAACAAAGTCACAAAGAGTCAAAGTACCAAGCACTTCAAATCACATCTGTGATTATAATTCACATTAGGTGAGATATCTTGCAAAACATTAGAGGACTATCAAGTTTCCCTTATGTGTATCAAACTCATTACTAAAAATTATGAGAAGGTTTAACAATCACACTTAATCTTCACACAGTCACCATGCCCTACTTCAGTTCTACCAGGAAAAACCAATAAAAAACATTCACAGTAATATGACCCGGCACATTCAACAACAAAAAAGTTCAAATCAAGTTTCCACGCACATGTCATTGTCATAGTTCAAAATATGCGGAATGATTAAAGCACATAAGTTGAACATTGTAGTGGTTTACTATGCACTCATAACTCAATGTATGCAAAAAATCCATATACAAAATTTAATAATTCATGGTGAGTATCAAACTAATGCGTTCGGGGAATATAGAGAGCAAATTAAAAATAAACTTACCTGGGTCAAAATTCTAGAAAGAAGAGAATTTACTTGTTTTGGTACTTGAGGCGTAACACACTTGGGGAATTTAGAGAAATTGGGGAAGGCGGCATGTTAGGTTTGAGAAATGGGGAAAAGAATTGGGTATTTGGGGGTGTTTATGTGGGAAATTTTGGGTTAAAAGAGTGAGTCAGGTCAAAACCAACTGTTTAATTAAATTTTACTAAAAAAAAATCTGGGGCACGGAGAAATCGCGGAGGCTCACGGGAATTTGACTCCGCAAAATATTCACTTGGCGTGAAATGGACATAATCACAGAGGATAGGGTCTGTGGCATGGTGGAATCACGAAGGTCCACTGATTTGTACATTTGGGGGAATTTTGATTCCCCCTTTTTCTTGCCTTTATTTATCATCAACTCACTAAGCATTATACATACCTGATAGCTTCAGAAAACAAAATTTACTCACTTTTCATTCCTTCCCCATGCCACGAGGTTTCTCATTCCTGCAATCTCAACAAAATCAACAAAAACATGTAAGAAAAAGTTGGTTGCCTCCCACCAAGAGCCTTAGTTTTGGTTGTGGCTCAACACATATTTTTGTATTTTTTAGTTCTTTTATTTTTTTTAAAATTAAAAGAAAATAAAGTATGTTATTCCATTACATTCGTGGGTTGCCTCCCACGCAGCACCTTATTTAATATCGGGGCATAATCAGGCTCAGCTTCATTATTCTTCAAATGTGATGGACGTCTTGTGCCTATCCACATGATTCATCCAATAATGTTTAACTCTCTCTATATTTACCAAAAATATGGCCCTTTTTTACTCTCGCCAGAGAGCTCGACAGCCCCTTGAGGGGTTATTCTCACCACTTTAAAGGGCCTAAACCACTTGGACCTTTATTTTCTTGGAAATAGTTTCAGCCTAGAATAGAATAACAATACTTGCTGGCCGAGCTCAAGGACTTGAGTGATAATCTACTTATCATGCAATCTTTTGGTATTTTCATTAAACAACTTTGCATTTTCATATGAACGTAAGTGAAATTCATCAAGCTCACACAGTTGTAACATTCTTTTATTTCCTTAACCATCCGAATTAAGATTTAATTTCTTCACTGCCAATAAGGCTGATGCTCAAGCTCCATGGTAATGACACGCCTTCCCATACACTAATAGATGATGAGAGGTTCTAATAGGCATTTTATAGGCTATCCTAAATGCCTATAATGCATCATCCAGCTTAACCGATCTATCCTTATGCTAACCATTAACTATTTTCTATAAAATCTACATGATTTCCTGATTAGATACCTCCAATTGGCCACTCTTCTGTGGGTCATATGTAATGTCAACCTTGTTTATGAATCCATGTTTCTCCAATAAGTTCTTGAACCAATGATTCACAAAATACATTCCTCGATCACTAATGATTGCTCTGAGTATGCCAAAATAAAAGAATATATTCTTCTCGATGAATTTCATCACCACTCTAGCATTATTACTGGGGAAATTTGCAGTTTCTACCCACTTGGACACATAATATATAGCCACTAGAATGTGTAGATTACTATTCATTGGTAGTAATAGGCCCATAAAATCTATTCCCCGCATATCAAAGATCTCCATTTCTAGAATATTATTCAATGGCATTTCATAGAACCTTTAGATAGTGCCCATACTCTGTCATTAGTCATATTCTCTCACATAATCAATAGCATCTCTAAATAATGTAAGCAAAAAGAAACTAGGTTGCAATACCTTTTATTTTGTCTGCTCACCTTCATAATGACCTCCATAAGGAGATGAATGGCAACTTTCCAGCACCTGTTTGAATTGAGCTTCTGAAATATATCTTTTTACTATTGTATTAGCACCTTGTTTGAAAAGAATCATCCCACATTTATGAGCGAAAATCATAGAATAGCTTCCTCTTTTGTTGACTTGTGGTATCTGGAGGATATATACCACTGACCAGCAAGTTCACTATATCAGCATACCACAGGACCTCTGCTACATCAAATGCCATTAACTATTTATCTATAAATTCCTCCAAAATACATACAATATCATCAGCAATATGAGCGTGACTTTTAAGCCTCGATAATTGGACAGCCACTTAATTTTTAGCTCTTTTTCTATCACGAACCTCTAAATCAAATTCTTAGAGTAGAAGAATCCATCTAATTAACCTCAACTTTGCATCTTTCTTAATGAATAAATATCGGATAGAAGCATGATTTGTGTGAATAATTACCTTTGTACCCACCAAATATGCTCTGAATTTGTCAAATGCATAAACAAAGGCCAACATTTCTTTCTCTGTGACTATATAGTTGATTTGGTCCTATTCCAAAGTCTTTTTAGCATAATAGATAGAATGAAATACCTGTATTTGTGTTGCCCCAATACTGCTCCGATAGCTAAATCACTTGCATCTCACATTAGCTCGAATGTTAGCCCCTAGTTAGGAGTAATTAATATAGGTGTATCTATCAACTTTCTTTTCAAGTTCTCAAATGCTTTCTGACACTCATCCCTAAATACTAACTTTACCTCTTTCTCCGTGATCTTACACATATGACTTGATATCTTTGAAAAGTCTTTGATAAATCTCTTATAAAACCCTTCATGTCTTAGGAAGCTTCTCTTACCTTTCACTGACACTGAATATGGTAGACTTTCAATGACGTCCACTTTATCTCTATCTACCTCTACTCCCCTTTGTGACACCTTATGACCAAGGAAAATACCTTCATTGACAACAAAGTGGCATTATTCGTAGTTCAATACTAAGTTCATCTCCTCATACCGAGCCAAGACCCTATCTAATTTATGTAAACACAAATCAAACAAATTACCAAAAATAGAAAAATCATCCATAAATACCTCGACAAATCCTCCACAATGTTGTAGAATATAGCCATAATGCATCTCTTAAAAGTTACTGATACATTACACAAACTAAATGGCATATGTCTAAATGCATAGGTGCCATAGGGACTGGTGACGATTGTTTTCTCCTAGTCTTCTCGCACTATGGCTATCTAACTATAGCTTGAATAGCCATCAAGGAAGAAATTATATTCTTGATATGTAAGTCTATCCAGTATTTAGTCAATAAACGGGATGAGATAATGATCATTCCAAGTGGCCTCATTGAGCTTCCTATAATCTATATAGATCCCTCATCATATTACCGTACAAGTTGGATTAACTCATTATTCTTGTTTGTCACGACCATCATCCCTTCCATATTTGGGATGCACTTCACAAGATAGAGCTATTTGCTATTTGAGATGGGGTAAACAACCCCTACATTGAGATGCTTAATCACTTTCTTTCTAACCATCTCTTTCATCACTGGATTCAATCTTTGGTGATGTTGAATGCTTGGCTTGTGATCTTCTTCCATAGTTATTTTATGCATACAGAAAGCAAGATCGATTCCTTCTAGGTCTAAATTTTCCATCAAGTCACCTTCTTTATTATCCTAAGTACTATTAGTTCCTCCTTCATCTATACATCTGAAAGACCTGTAGAGAGAATTATAGATAAAGTATCATTATCACTAAGAAAAGTGTATTTCAGATGAGATAGCAAAGACTTTAGCTCTAACTTTGGTGTCTCCTCAATAGATGCCCTGGGAGAGAGGCAAAGAGGCTTATTCAAAGGCTCAAATTCAATATTTCGGGTAAAAATGCTTGCGACATCCAAAATATGAACCATTTTAATTGCTTCAACATCACCAAAAATATCATATCCCAACAATGCTTGCTCCATGGGGTCCTTGGATATAATAAGGTGTAAGTCAAACTTATGTTCTAAGACTGTGATTGCTGACAGTTCCTTATATACTACTGGCATCCTTATTGTCTTATATATGTTGAACACCTCGACCATGTCATGAACACACATAGTCAACTATCCTGCAACTATATCAATCAATGAATGCCCCTAGAAAGATACATACCAAAATAAATGGAACTTTTAGATTAGCATCAAATTCTATAATAATGAAGTCCATCGAGAAGATGAGAGACTCTAGTTGCACCAATACATCTTTAGAAATTCCATCGGGTCTAGAGAGTTACAAGTCAGTTAACTACAAAATAATTGTGGTGGACATTGGGCTGCCTAACCCCATCTTTTTGAACAAGGATGTGGGCATAAGATATATAATCATCCTAAGATCACATAAACCTTAGGCACTTATTGATTGCTCGATTGTAATCTGAATAGTGAAACTCCCTGGATCTTTTAGATTTCTAGGCAACCTATTTTGAATACGTGATGCGCACTCCTCAGTGAGTGCAACAGTGGCATATTTAGTTAAGCAATTCTTGTTGATCACAATATCCTTAATGTTCTTTGTATATTTTGGGACACTCTGCACAACATCAATAAGAGGACGATTAATATGAACCTATTTCAACACATTAAAGAACCTCTTATAGCAAGCTTCCTCTTGATTCTTCCTCAACCTTTGTGGCAAATGTGGAGGCATATTTACACTTTTCACCTTGGTTTCTGTGAATTTATCTTTATCATTCACAACCTTCTTTTCATTCTTTTCCTTTTCAGCACCAGTAGCCTTGTAATTCACCTACTTATGTTCTAACGTTTTTAGCTGTATCCTACTCGATTAGAAACTGCATTTACCAGGTTTGGATTTGACTCAGTATCACTAGGTAAACCTCCCTTAGGTCTTGTGTTTTATGCCCTTGCAATCTGACCCATTTGAACCTCAAATTCTTCCTAACAATTTTTTGATTCTTTATATCTGCTACCAACTGTTCTTAAGTAGCCATAATCTATTTCAACATCTCTTAAATATTACATGATTGAATGGTGGCTTAATTTCCTGAGTATGTTATGCTGGTTCTGATTTATTAACCCATGATATTTATTAGAATTTTGTCCCTGATTTCCACCCTATGAGAAGTTGGGATAATTCCACCAGTTAGGATTGTAATTATTTCCAAAGTTTTGATTTCCTTGATGATTTTCATTTCCTACATAATTAACAAATGCTGGATTAGCTATACAAGTATTTGCTGCATGATCATTATTTCCACATTCCTCACACCAACTTTAAGCTTGATGTACTACATTTGTTAATGCTTGTGTGACCCCCAGATTCATATTGTTGAACTATGCAGTTATCTAAATCTGTAAAGTAATAATCCATGTTGAGATGGCCGTGAATTGGTCAACCTCCAATACCCCTGCAACCTTCTTTGGAGAATTCTTTGTTATATTTGTATGACACTAAAGATTCCATTGTGAAATCCTTCATCATAATTTTTCTCTAATGCGTGTCCACCTGCTATTGAAACCACTAGAATCTTCGTGTTTGGATTGAGACCCTCAATAAAAGTATGCTCTAATAAATCATTAGTCCAATGATGGTGAGGGTAATTCCGGAGCATAACCTTGAATTTTTCCCAAGCTTGGTACAAATTTTTCCCATCTTTCTTCCTGAATCTCACTTCTCAACCGTGCTATATTCCTAGATGGAAAGATTCGAATAAGGAATTTCTGAACTAGATCATACTAGAAAGTGATGGAGTTCGGTTGTTCAGCATTTAACCACCTCTTCACTTCCCCCAATAGAGAAAAGGGGAAAAGTGGAAGTCTGACATAATCAGTAAAAACCTAGTAAGAATGTAGGTATCACTGATCTCAAGTAAGTTTTGAAGATGATGTTGTGGGTCCTCATGAGATAAACTTGTGAACTAACCGCTCGTGTAAAAAAGTTGTACCATATTTTTCTTTAATTTAAACCATCCAACCACGTCTGGTTTTGGATGCTATTAGTAGTTTTTTCATGAGTGGGATTGCCATTCACAAACATGTCTAGCTTCTACTCTATTTACAGGAGTAGATGGATGAACAAAAACTGACTCTGTTATTTGAATTTGTTGAATTGGGTACTAAAGTGTTGCTGCCTTTCACCTTTGATAAAATATCCGTCCTAGTTCCAAATATGGCTCAACCAATTGTTTTCCTCTTGATAGTATGATACATCACTTGTCCTGCAAAAGTCAGCACCTAAGATCAAGATTATTAACACTTAAATTTATTATCAAAAGCAAAAATTTAGAAAATTACTAATTATTTGAGTCCCCGACGCAGCAACAAAAACCTGTTGCAGTTTATTGCGCACACAATTATACGTGATTGTACAAGTAAATAGTGACTCAAGAAAATTGGAAATTGAACCCATGAGGACTACTTGATTAGCAATTTATTTAATCTTTGTTCCAACAATATTATATTCAAGTGTTTTAGAGTATCAAAATGGTTGTAGAAATTTAGTAAATAATTAACTAATAAATGAATAACAAAGTGTGTCAATAGAAACGTAAACAAACTTGTAAGAAATGCGAGGGAGAATTCCAGGGTTAAGGAACTGCATACAATCATGTCAATCTTTATCCTTATCGTGGTTATGTTGGTTATCGGGTTATTAATTTGCAGGTCTTAGGTTACGATCATGGTCTTCTAAGCCTCTAATCTTCTACCTAAATGGACATCTTAACTACGTCATTGAGTGGGGATGCGATCATCCATTTCAAATCCTTTAAGTTATCTTCCTGCCTTTGAACAAAACAAGGCATTTCTAGGTATATGCTTATCCTAGCTGCTATTTTAAATTCTTTATTTTGTAAGAGAATAAGAACGTGGTCCTTAAACTCTTTGATCTATCCTAATGATTCTCCTTTTGGGTTCACGAGAGGAATAGACATGTATTTTAATGGTGGCCGTTCATTAAAATAATAAAAACAAGAGAATATGAACAATACATTCAATGAACCAATGTTAACCACTCTAAGAATATCAAAATAATCATATCTTCAGCCTCAACCCTAGAACAAGGGTGTTTAGCCCCTCACGTTCAAAATAAATATCCCAGAAATATAATTAATCATACCAAATTCAAAGTTGAAAGTTGAAAAATGAAAAAACCCTATTAAAGCTCTCGTAAATGTTTTTCCCTTGCTATTCCGTATGCCAAAGATATCTCCAAATTGTATTAACTGTTCCTTTTATAGTAGGGAATATAGCACGAATTAACCCTTCACCATGCCACATACCCTATCGCGGTGACTAAGGTGCGTAGCACACCAGTATGCAGATTCATACTGGAATGTTCTATGCAAAATTAACCAGCCTCCAGCCACGGACCCTATCACGGAAAATAAGGTCCGTGGCCCTCCAGTATCGTGAACCTTCACTATATTGTGCCATCATATTTTATTTCCTCAATGTGTCGCGGAGCCTTAAGCGGAGGCTAAGGTCCGTGTCTCGCTGGCATGTTATTTTCTCCCTTTGCATCTCTTTGTATATTTTCTTTCTTCCGCACTTCGTCTCATGCTTTCTAAACCTTTCTCCAGTATCCTCCTAATCAACATATAACTCAAAATTGTTCCATCCGCCAATATCATAATGTTAATGTATCACAACATGTTCAATTGTACCATATTCAATCCCTGCAACACTAATCATATTTATTAGCTCGAGAATGCGATTTTAACTCAAACAGAATACAATTTGCAAGATTTAGCTCATAGAACAAGTACACATGAGTAACTATTGGCTCTTGGATGTATAAATATGCCCAAGATCAAGAACTAAGCCCCTTTTCCCACACCTCACCATACCTTTTATGGGTGAAACTCAAAGGAAAACACGGTTACCAACATGAAATCCTAAGGCACGAAGTCTACGGTCAATACTTTTGCCTACTCTGACCCACTCGAAGTATATCCAAAGTGATCCAAGCTCTATCCAAAGACCTATAAAGCAAGTCTGCGCATTAGATATAACCACAGAAAAATCAAACCAACCAACAGGAGAGTGACAACGTCTACCATACAAGGTCTCAAAAGGAGCCATATCTATAATTGAATGATTGTTATTATATGCAAACTTTACTTCAGCCAAATGTTTCTCCCACTGGCCACCAAAATCCATCATACATTTGCAGAACTTATCCTCCAAAACCTGGATAGTCAGCTCTAATTGACTGTCAGTATGGGGGTGAAACATTGTTCTAAGATCAACCCAAGGGCCCAACTCATCCTAAAAAGTCTTTCAAAAGTTAGAAGTGAGAACAGAGACTCAATTTGATAGAATACACACTAGTAAACCATGAAGTCGCACAATCTCGCGACTACAGATATGGGCTAGCTTCTCAGTACTGAAGGAAACCTGTACTAGAAGGAAATTTGCAAACTTTGTCAATCGATCTACGATGACCCAAACACTCTCAGATCCATGGGAAGTGCAAGGAAATTTGATCACGAAAACCATAGTGATTCGTTCTTACTTCTAAACAGAAATGGGTAATCTCTAAAGCAATCCACCAGGTCTCAAATGCTCAACCTTCAACTGTTGGCAACAAAGGCAATGAGCTATTAAATCTACTACATTTTTCCTCATACCACCCCACCAGTAGTGCTTCCTTAAATCACGATACATTTTAGTCACTCCTGGATGGATGGAATAACTAGAACAATAGGAATCCTCCTAAATCAATCTAATCCAATCACCTACTCTCAACACACAAACTCGGTCTCCAATCTTCAAAATTCCATTAGAATTAAGTGAGTCTTTCTTAGCCTTGCCACTCAACACCTTATCCTAAATAGCCCTCAATCCAACATTATCAAATTGATGATCTCGAATCTGCCCCATCAAAGAACACTAGCCTCCAGAAATGCCAAAACATACCCAGGTGTTAAAATATCAAGCCTAGCCATCTAGTTAGGTAAAGACTGAACAATTAAGGCCAAAGTCCTCTGCTGGGTTAAAAGATGCACCAAGATACCCATGATAGTCGACTTTCATCTCAAGTCATCCACAACCACATTATCTTTTCCCGGATGATAGAGAATAGTCAAGTTATAATCCTTAAGAACCTCAAGACAATAATATTGCCTCATATTAAGATCCTGTTGGGTGAAGAAGTACTGAAGGCTATGGTAATTTGAGAAAATCTCACCACAAACTCCGTACAAGTAGTGCCTCTACAACTTCAAACCAAAAACAACTGTGCACAACTCTAAACCATGGGTAGGCTAATTTCTCGCATGGGGCTTCAACTGACGAGACGCATATGCAATCATCTTAGCCTCCTATATTAACACAACACCTAAACCAACACCTAAGGCATCACAAAAGATGGAGAAATCCACACCCTCATTAGGAAATGTTAAAATAGGAGTCGAAGTCAACAAATCCTTGAGATTTTGAAAGCTCTCCTCACACGTATTGGACCATTGGAAAGGATTTTTTCTGATTTAACTTGGTCAACGAAGATGCAATAGATGAGAAACCCTCAATAAAATGTCGATAATAATCTTCCAAGACAATAAAAATCTGAATCTCAGTGGTCAAAATAGGCCTATTCCAATCACAAATCACTGTAATATTTGTTGGATCAACCATAATACCTCCCTTAATAACCATGTGAACCAAGAAAGAAAGAAACTCAAACCAAAACTCATACTTGGAGAACTTGGCATACAACCTCTCTTCCCTTAATCTCTTAAGCACAATCCATAAATGCTCCTCATAGATCATCCTCACTCTTAAACTAAACCAAGATATCATATATAAATATAATAACAAAGGAGTCGAGATGTCGGAACACCCAATTTATCAACTCTATAAATATTGCAGGGGCATTGATCAACCTAAATGGCATGAACAAGAACTCATAATATTCATATTAAGTCTAAAACACTGTCTTCAATATATCTGAAGCTCTAATCCTCAACTGGCGATAACCGAACCTTAAATCAATATTTGAAAACAATGCGGCACCCTAAAGTTGCTTAAATAAATCACCAATATGAAGAAGAGGATACTTATTCTTAACTGTCACCTTGTTCAATCATCGATAATCAATACATATACTCATAGACCCATACTTCCTCACAAATAAGATAGGTGCACCCCAAGGTGATACACTAGGTCGGATAAATCCCTTATCCAACAACTGTTATAATTGATCCTTTAATTTATTCAACTCTGCTGGGGTCATCCTATATGGAGGAATAGAAATGGACTTGTGACATGAGCCAAACCAGGGCTTTGTTGTAACGAGCATCGTAAGTCCAACCAGGATCGAGGACCACCCCTATTATGCAACCCAACCTCCAAATACACATACCCTGAGTCAGATGAATTTTGAACATATAAAATGATATAATTCAATATGATTCTCGATTCTAGGATAGGTCTATAACCGCAACCAACCCAAGCAACTCCAACCATCCATTACCAACCAATAACCATAACCAAACCAATAAAAAAACTAAGTTCCTGTCCTTAACATAATAAAAAGGATGGAACAACCTACAATACTGTCAACCAGTATCATCCCCAATATCAATGTCAATACTAATGCTAACACTAATATGGACACGACCCATTAAAACCCATAGTAGTTCCAAAAAGCCTCTAACCAAAAGAAAAACAATATACTATCGGGACATGCCCCCAATCATAGCCAAAACCAATATCCATAAAATAACCACAATATGTATGGACATCCATGATATGAAATGGAGCCTTCAAGAATATGAAAGCTCACCACTTCAATCCAATTGTTGATCCCAAATCAAATAACTAAGCAGGAAGAGTAGAATGGTAAGCTCCTGCATCATGTGGAGATACAACTATTTGAAGATGAGTTAGCGAGTGAATGCTAGCATAAACTCAGGATAAGGATTAAATAATTTCATCAAGTAAAACCAAGTAAACCAACCATATGCATACAAACCATACATATATATAACCATATCAGGAAAGAAAATTAGGTTTAGCGTGCATTTAAAACCATTATCTTGGGTATGTCTAGCTTAACCGTCCTAGAACTACCCATAAGCTATATGGGTTTAGTGTAACCCATAAATGGGCCTCGATACATGTAGCTGCATAAACCAGAGATACGATAAGAGTAGGGGATTCCCAAGAACCCTTTGCTCTCCATGATACATATGTACAGTGTACTTAGAGAATTCCCATGTACCTTATAGTATCATATATGGTCGTTATGACCAACCCTCATGTCAGCGAACATGAGTTTCCTGTGTCCATCTATTGGACTCGCACCTTCAAGGTTATCTATCACATCTCACCATTGTTTCCCAATTATAACCATTACAATCCAACCAAACTATTATTCTATTATTATTAACTAAGGCTATAAGTAGTGGCATCGTCATATCGACTATAGCTAATAAGTAATGTCCTTAGCCAACCTTTTTATGTATATAGATTCCCATGTACCTATAGATTACATTATCAAGTTAACTTGGGGGAATCTCGTGTACCCAGCAAGTGTTCCATTATTAAGTTTGATTGGGTGTAACCAATGTACCCCACAAGTTATTCATTAACATGTTTACTTAGGGGTTTCCTTTGTACCCGACAAGGAAGTTTAATTAACCATAACCCTGACCACTAAACCTTAAGATTTAACCATTCCGAACTATTTGAACCATTTAGGGTTCTTTACCAAACCATACCATGCAATAGTTCCATTAAATGTCCAATAATATTGCAAAACGAATATCGTAGGCATTTTATCAAACATGTTGGGGCATAGTGTTTCCAAAACCAAATCCAATTACTAATTTACCATTCCCATGCAACCAATTGTCCAAACCATCATTAACAAATGTAAGAACATAATTAACACATGGTAAAACCATAACCAAACATTCAATACCAAAACCCAACTTCTATGAAAACATTGTATAAAACATGCCTTTAGTTGGAACTAACAATGGGGGAGGAGTACATACCTTAGATTATGAATATGATGGAGAGAAATGACCCATTCAAGAACCAAATTGATCCTCAAGATGAAACTCTAGCATTCTTTTACTCAAGAACCTTAGAGAGAATTAGAGAAAGTTTATAAGTATTTAAGACTATAATAATAGGGAAAATGATGTCCCAATGGTGATATACGTCGTGGTGCCTTAAGAGGTTAAGTGAGGAAATGTCTATATTACCCCCCAACTTAAACTGTTTAAAATTCCCATCAGATGGTACGAATCCCCTTACTAGTCGTACCCTTCCATAAGAGTGGTACCTACCATTCGTACCTTAGGCCTCCCCCTTAGACCCAACACTGCCCAGCATACGACTTACCCAAACCAAGTCATACCCAACCATATGATTTGTACCCCTAAATCGTATCCTTGGAAGAGTAAAACCAAAGAAAATTTGAACACTGTCCACTATACGAGCCAATGATATGACTTGTACCCTAACTTACGGCTCATGGTGAGCCACTCTTACTTAGATCTAAGTTAAGTTACTAAATCTCAATTTAAGTGAAGGAAAAACCCAAACCATACAACCCATCACAAACCAAATGACTCGTACCTACCTAATTTATATCCTTTCTAAAAACCAATCCAACCCACAAACCAATAATGGTTAGCATATGACAAAGAGTATATCAATCGTACCCCATCAAATGATTGGTACCCACAAGTCATATGATGTCCAAAATTCAGAAATGCAGGAAATTTTCTAAGGGTCCAAACCCAGGGTGTTTTAGTCTCCCCCACTAGGATCATTCATTCCTAAATAACGGATAAGGTAGGTCAAACACAAGCATGATTCATTTGCATTATCAAATATCAATCCAATCTTTAACCAATTTAGAAAGAAAAGATGTGATCAAGAAGATATACCTTCTACACGAATATCCGGAGCAGAAAACAAATGAATATATTTGTTTTCATTCCGCTTCCTCTTCCCATGTAACCTCTTCCACCTTATGGTTTTGCTATTGAACCTTAACCGAGGCTACATCCTTGGTTCATAACTGACGAACCTGCCGATCTAATTTCCCAATAGGGACCTCTTCATAGGATAGAGAATCCAAGATACCCAATCCTTCAAAAGGAACTATTGAAGAAAGATAATCAAGACATTTTCTTAACATAGAGACATGAAATACCGGATCAATAGAGCTCAAACTAGAAGGCAATTCTAATTCATAAACCACATTACAAACCCTCTGCAAAACCGCATATGGACCAACATACCAGGGACTGAGCTTCCTTTTTTTACCAAACTACATCACTTTCTTCATGGGAGATACCTTTAGGAATACCTTATCCCCACCCTCAAACTAAAATTGTCTACACCTTACATCTACATAGGACTTTTGCCAACTTTAGGAGTCTTAAGCCTATCCTATATCACCTTCACTTTTTCCATAGCCTTATAAACCTAATCCAGGCCAAACATATCCGCCTCATAAAGCTTAAACCACCAAATAAGAGATCTACAACTCCTACTATACAATGCCTCAAAAGGGACCATCCCAATGCTAAAATAATAGATATTGTTGTAAGCAAACTCTACCAAAGGTAGATGCTCAACCCAATTGCCACCATAATTAATCACACATGCACGAACCATGTCTTGTAATGTCTAAATAGTTCTCTCTACTTTCCCATCCGTCTGCAGGTGCAAAGTTTTACTTAGACTAACCTTAGTCCCCAACCCTTTCTGAAAAGACTGCCAAAAGTGAGATGAAAATTTTGTAACACGATCAGAGATAACCGAAATAGGTACCCCATGCAGCTTTACAATCTTATGAAAATACAACTTTGCATAGTCCTCAATCGAATATTCTGCACTGGCAAGAAATGAGTGGACTTTGTCATCTTATCCACGATGACTCAAACCAAATCAAATTGGTTCTGATATAAATAAAGACTGGTAACGAAATCTATATTGATTTTATCCTTTTTCCATTTCGGAAATTGTATTTCTTGATACAACCCATAAGGCCTCATGTGCTCAACTTTGACTTGTTGACACACTATGTATTTGGCCGCAAAATCAGCCACATCTCTCTTCATACCATTCCACCAATAAATCTCCTTGAGATCATGATACATTTTTTTCAAATCGAGATAAAAAATATAGCACGATTCATACTCCTCAGCCAAAATCCTTAGTAGCAAACCATTAATATCAGGAACACACAACCTCCTTTGGTACCATAAAGTACCATTGCCACTGATCCAAAAAACCATCACCATTTTTCCCACCAATATTACTCTTGATTTTCATCAATATAGGATCTAGAATTTTTTTCCTTGATATCTGCACCAAGCGACGTTTGAACCACTTCCTGTACTATTACAACACCTATCTCCAAGTCCAAGAGGCGAACTCCAAGATTAGCAAAGCGATGAAACTCCTTCACCAACTCCCGTTTCTCCTTATCTACAAGAGTTAAACTCCCCATGGAGAACCTACTAAGAGCATCAACAACCATGTTAGCTTTACCTGGGTAGTTGTAAAAACTCATATCATAGTCCTTGAGAAGCTCCAACCATCTTCTCTACCTGAGATTTAGCTCCTTAGAAGTGAACATATACTATAGACTCTTATGATCAGAAAATAAATATTGCCACTAGATTTTCAAAGAAAAAACCACCGCTAAAAGCTCAAAATCATGTGTAGGATAATTCCTCTCATGCACCTTTAACTGCCTGGAATCATAGGCAATCACCTTCCCACGCTGCATCAAAATGCAACAAAGTCCCACCTGGGACGCATCACAATAAACCATAAATCCCTCATTACCTTCAGGCAATGTCAAAATTGAAGCCGAAGTTAGCTTATTCTTTAGCTTCTCGAAACTTCCCTCACTAGCATCTAATAAAGAAAAATTTTCCATTTTCTGAGTCAACTTAGTCAATGGGAATGCTATCATCGAGAAACTTTCCATGAAATGCCTATATACCTAGCCAAATCCAAGAATCTTTGAATGTCGGTTAGAGTCATGGGTCTAGGCCAACTTTTAATCACATCCACCTTTTGTGGATCCACTAAGATCCCCTCACTAGAAATAATATAACCAAGAAAAGTTACAGCATTCAACCAAAACTCACACTCGAAGAATTTGGCATACAACTACTACTCTTTTAAGGTCTGCAACACTGCACAAAGGTGATTAGCTTGATCCACCTCACTTTTTGAATAAACCAGAATGTCATTAATGAACACAATGACAAAAAGATCCAGAAACTGCCTGAAAACCCTATTCGTCAAATCCATAAATGCCGATGGGGCATTAGTCAAAACAAATGACATAACCAAGAACTCAAAGGCCCTATACCGAGTATAAAAAGCCTTCTTAGGGATATTCACCTCCTTAATCCTAAGCTGATGATACCTAGATCGAAGATCTATCTTACAGAAGAATTTGGCACCTTGTAACTGATCAAATAAGTTATCAATCCATGGAAGAGGATGCTTGTTCTTAATCATCACGTTATTCAATTGCCGATAGTGAATGCACATCTGAAGCAAACCATCCTTCTTTTGCACCAATAACATCTATGCACCCCACGGGGACATACTAGGATGGATAAAACCCTTATTCAAAAGATCCTTAAGTTGCTCCTTGAGTTCCCACAACTTAGTTAGAGCCATTATATAAGGAGGAATACATATTGGACGAGTTTCCGGAACCAAACTCAATCCCCCTACTGGAGAAACACCAAGAAGTTCATTCAAAAAGACCTCACGAAACTCGTTCACCACCAAAACTGAATGAAAAGAAGGACCTTTTGAGTTAGAATCTTTGACCCAGACCAGATGATAGAGACACCCTTTGGAGATTAATCTCTAAGCTCTAAGATAAGAAATAGACCTGCCCCTAGGAGCAAGGGAACCACCCTCCCACACAATAATCAATTCACCAGGGAACCTAAACACAACCTTACGGGTCCGACAATCTAAGGATGTGTAACAAGATTGTAACTAATCCATCCCTAGAATAATATCAAATTCCACCATATCAAGTTCAAACAAATCAACCAAAGTCTATCTACTACCAACAGATACCACACAGCCTCTAAGACCATTTTAGAAGTTACAGAGTCACCTACCGAGGTAGAAATAGAGAAAGAATACAAAATAACCTCAGAATTGAAACCAAAATACATAGACACAAATGGGATCACATAAGAAGGAGTGGACCCTAGATGAAGCAAATAATAAATATCACGAGAAAAGAGTTGTAACATATCAGCAATGATATCTAGTGATGCCTCAGATTCCTACTGAGTAGTAAAAGCATTTAACCTATTCCGACCTACACTAATACCAAAAGCAAAAATAGTTGCAGAAGCAGCACCCTTTGATGCAGGAGCAGAAGATGAAGCAACTTGATCCTTACTCTCTCCTAAAGCACCGTTACAAACTGGATGGTTTCTAAGCATATGTCCTGGCTGAACATACTTAAAACACATTTCCCTTTCCTCATTACAAAAACCCCTATGCAACCTACCATAAAACTAGAAAAGAGGGCATAATAAGGCCGACTAAGGCTCACTTACCTGATATTAGGCACCCTATGCCCGAACATTAATACCCCTATTGACACCTATTACCCGATTGCTTCTGGTAAGTAGCACTAGCTTAAAAGAATGAACCAGAACTCCCTCACTTATTTTTTGGCCACTTATAGCCATCCTGACCAACTTTTTGTTAGGCACCACCCTGTTTAAATGGCCTATACTTCTTACCCTGCCTTTCCCCAAACTTAGCCTATTTTTCTACTCCCCCTGTTGGATATGAACCGCCAACCTAGAAATATCTAATTTCTTGATCAATAATGCATTCTTGCTTTCAGGGATCAAATCCTGAGAAAGTCCAGAAGTGAACTTTCTCATCTTTGCCCTTATATCAAACACCAATTTTGGAGAATACCTTGATAGTTGATGAATTTGTATGGTATATTCCTTGACTGATATTTTCCCTTGTCTCAGATTAACAAATTTCTCTATCTTTGCTTCCCTCAACTCCTGAGGAAAGAAACAATCCAAAAAAGCATTAGAGAAAGTCTCCCACAAAGTCAACTTCCTAACATCACCTCTTGCCCTATCATACTCCTCGTACCATTGGTACGCCACATCCTTAAGCTGATAAGAAGAAAATTTTACCCCTTCCACATTCGTGTCCTGCATCACCTTGAAGATTTTCTCTATCTAATCCAAGAAACCCTAAGGATCCTTCTCCATCTTTACACCTGTAAAAGTAGGAGGATTCATTTTCATAATAAGTCCAACCCTTGCGGCCTCAGTAGATGAGATACCATATACACCTCTGCTCAGTCTGAGCAGCAACTAACTGAGCAATAACATAAATCGATTGATGAAATTCTGCATTCATCACCTCACCATAAAGAGGACTAGTAGCAACCGGTAGAACTCCAAAAATATTAAGGACTGGATACCCAGACCGAGTATATATCCCTTGAGTAGTATGTATCCCTTCCACATTGTCCCCAGTTCGGACAGAAGAGTTGTCTAACATCTCAGATCATCGAGGCATGATTTGAAAAACAAACAAACTGAGATTAGAGAAGTCTCCAGAACTTAGACTCCAAGTTTGAAAATAGAATACCAATAAAAGTGAAAATTTTCTAAATGCCTTGTAGTCTCTCTATTATGATTATGGCATGTTACACACCCTTACTACTCCACACGACTTTATCGACTCCCAATTGATGATGAACCTAAAGCTCTAATACTAACATGACCTAACCCAAACCAGGACCTTATCATAATGCGCATCCCAAGTCTAACCGGGATCGAGGACCACCCCCTTTACCAACCCAATATCTAAATAAAAATATTTTATGTTAGATAAATTTCAAACATATAATAAGATAGAATTTATTACAATTCCCAACTGTGGGATAGATCTATAACCGTGACAAACCCAAAAAAATCCAACCACCCATTACCAACCAATAACCATAAACAAACCAATATAAAAACCAAGTTTCTATCCATAACATAACAAAAAGGATGGAATAACCAACAATACAGTCAACCAGTATCATCACCAATATCAATTCGAATACTAAGGATTACACCAATATCGACACCTTCCATTCCAAACCATAGTAGTTCCACAAAGCCTCTGACGAAAATAAAAATAATATTCAGTTGAGACATGCCCCAAACTATAGAAAAAACCAATATCCATAAAATAACCACAATATGTGAAGATATCCATGATATGAAATGGAGCCTTCTAGAAAATAGAAGCTTACCACTTCAATCCAATAGCTGATCCCCAATTCAATCACTAAGAAGGAGGATTAGAATGGCTGATTCCTTTATCGTATGGGGATACAACCACCCGAAGATGGGTTAGCGGGTGAACACTAGCAAGAACTCAGGATAAGGATAAAATAATGTCATTCAGTAAAACTAAGTAAACCAACCATATGCATATAAAACATACATATATACAACCATGCCAGGAAAGAAAATTGGGTTTATCATGCATTTAAAACCATTAACCTGGGTATGTGTAGCTTAACGTCCTTGAACTACCCATTGGCTATATGGGTCCGGTGTAACCCCCTAAACGGGCCCCATTGCGTGTAGCCGCATAAATCAAAGATACCATAAGAGTAGGGGATTCCCAAGTACCCTTCGCTCTCCATGATAAATATGTACAAGGTACTTAGAGAATTTTCACATACCTTATAATATCATATATGGTCACTAGGACCAACCCTCTTGTCGACAAACATGAGTTTCTTGTAACTATCCACTGGACTCGCAGCTTTATGATTAGCTATCAATGCCCACCATTGTTGCCCAACTAAAACCATTACCATCCAGCCAAACCATTATTCCATTATTATTAACAAAGGCTACGAGTAGTGGTATCGACATACCGACTATAGCTTGCAAGCAATGCCCTTAGCCAACCTTTTTATGTAAAGTGATTCCCATGTACCCATAAATTACATTATCAAGGTAATATAGGGGAATCCCACATACCCCACAAGTGTTCCATTATTAAGTTTTCTTGGGCGAGTCCCATGTACCCCAAAAGTTTTTCATTAACATGTTTACTTGGGGGGTTCCCTTGTACCCCACAAGGAAGTTTAATTAACCATAACCATGACCACCAAACCATACCATTTAACCATTTAAACTATTTATACCATTTACAGTTCCATTACCATACCATACCATGCAATAGTTCCATTAAAAGTCCAATAATATAGCAAAAGCATTATCATAGGCATTTTATCAAACATGTTGGGGGCGTAGTATTTCCAAAACCAAATCCAATTACCAATTTACTATTCCCAAGCAACCAATTGTCCAAACCATCATTAACACATGTAAAAACATAATTAAAACATGGGAAAACCATAACCAAACATTTAATACCAAAACCCTGACATATATTTGAAAACCCCAAAACCATACAATAATCATACCATGAAAACATTGTTAAAATATGTATTTAGTTGTAACTAACAATGAGGGAGGAGTATATGCCATAATTTATAAAGATGATGGAGGGAAATCAATCATACAAGCCCCAAATTGATCCTCTAGATAAAATCGTAGCCTTCCTTTACCCAAAATTCTTAGAGAGAATTAGAGGGAATTTCTAAGTAATTAATATTAGAATAATAGGGTAATGATGTCCCAATAGTGATATAAGTCGTGGGGCCTTAAGAGGTTAAGTAGGGAAATGTCCAGATTAACCCCAACTTAAACTATTTAAAATTTTCATCAAATGGTAGGACTCCCCTATACTAGTCGTACCCTTCCATACAAGTGGTATCTACAAGTCGTACCCTAGGCCTTCCCTTTGAACCCAACACTCTCCAGCATAGGACTTACCTAAACCAAGTCGTACCCAACCATAAGATCAGTACCCCTAAATCGTATCCCTGATAGAACAAAACCAAAAGAAGTTTGAACACTATCTACCATATGAGTGAATGGTATGACTCACTCCCTAACTAACAGCTCATAGTAAGCCACTCATGCTGAAATCCAAGTTAAGTTACTAAGTCTTAGATTAAGTTAAGGAAAAACCCAAACCATATGACCCGTCACCAACTATATAACTCATACCCACCCAAGTTGTATCCATTCTAGAAACCAATCCAACCCACCAATCAACATTGGTTAGCATAGAACTGAAATTATACTAACCAGACCTCATTATATGACTGGTACCCACAAGTTATATGATGTCCAAATTTTAGAAATCTAAGAAATTTTCTAAGGGTCTAAACCTAAGGTGTTTCAGCTTGGTTCCTGGCTCAACTTCAATGTCAAAATCAATATCACAATTCAGAAGTATACCAGGAAAATTTGTAGGGAACATATCCATGACCTCACAAACGACACGAACAGAATCCAGAGAAAGAGGTAAAACAACACTTGTATTATTAATATGAGCCAAACAAGATAAAGATCCCCTCTCAGCCAATATATGAGCCTGATCATAAGATATAATCCTCTTAGGACCTATATGAAGCACACCTTTCTAAACTATCCTTGGCATGCCCTACGAAGTTAAAGTCACAGTGTTAGAAAATAATCTAAGATAGCTTGATAAGGAGCCATCCAATACATACCCAAGATAACATTAAAATCAATCATATCTAACACAAGCAAATCTACGCAAGTCTCACGGCCAAAAAAAAGTCACAACACAAGATTGGTACACCTGATCCTCTACTAAAAAATCTCCTATAAGGGTAGATACATGAATAGGCATGGCAAGAGGTTCACTAACACAATTAAAATACAAAGAAAAATATACAGACACATAAGAGAAAGTTGATCCAATATCAAATAGCATAGATGTAGATCTAAAATAAATAAGGATAATACTTGTGAGCATTGCATCTGAAGCCTTTGTCTTAGGTCTAACTAGTATAGTATAGCATCATCGTAGACTACCAACCAACTGAGTAGCTCATAACCATTGCCATGGACTCCACTACCTCTGCCCCTCGCACCTCTAGTTGAACCCCTACCTCTCACAGATAAAATAAGAGTAGCTCTAATTGCACAGTAGGGACAGCCCTTAGCCAAATTGCCAATCTCATCATATACAAAGAAAACTCTATGGCCTACCTTAATAGAAGAAGGTACCACTAGGCCCAAACGTCCAACCTGAACCACTAAACCAGTTGATCCACCACCTGAACTTTGTAAGGCCACCATCACTGTCCTACCATGATACCCATGAGAATCTCTAAAATCTCTTCCATATGGATTCTAGCCTTTAAACTCACCAAAACGATGCACATTCTTGGCGCCTCCCTAAGAAGCTCGAAGAATAGCCTCAGTAATCTTAGCATGATCCACTATACTCCAGAGATGCTCTAAATACAACCATCTGAGATGTAGCCTATTGAACAGATACATTCAAACCCTTCACAATCTTTTAAATCTTCTCAGACTCTGTGGAAATACTAGAATAAGAATATTTAGACAAGTCATAGAAGCGTGCCTCATACTCTGCAACAGTCATGGAGACCTACTCTAGGTGATCAAACTCAAGTTGCATCTGATCTCATGGACTGTAAGGCACAAATCTCTTTAAAAAGGCATCATCAAATTAATCCTACATTATCTCTAAGAATCAAGTGGTCTACAACTAACAAGAGACCTCTACCAATCTCTAGCAGCATCTCTCAATTATTAAGTAGTATAAGTAACCCATGAAACTCAAGCAAACCCAAATTATGTAACTTCTCTCAATAATCAATCAAGAACTCATAAGCATCCTCATCTACTGCACCACTAAATTAGAAGGACCCAAATGAGTAAATCTCTCAAACCTCTTTTCATCCTCAAGAGATATAATAGTACTAGTAGCAAGAGAAGTCATAGTGAATCTAGCAGGCTGAGATCCTATCTAAGGAGGTAACATAGATAAAGGATGAACTCTCGATCTCGAAACACTACACTCAGTTGTCGATATTGATAGAGGAATAGTACTCGGGGTCTTAAGAGTATCCAAAATAGAAGTGGGTACCATAAGAGGATCCATACTATAGGCTGGAGAAACACCTGGCATAACCAAAAGAGAACCCTCTAAGCGGGTCAGTAAATGCACCAACAACCCCTCCAAAATTAGGGTAGACGAACTCTAAGCAATTGGAACTAAACCTGTACCCCTAACATACACAACCTAAAGCTCATGGGAAATTCCCCTCGCACTCATCTGAGATGGGGATGATACATGGGCCTGTCCACTTCCTTGAGTCCATCCACAACTTGAAGCTTGCCCTCTGGGTAAAAGCTCTGTATCTCTACTCTTGGGAGACCTAGTTAACACCATTTTCATAGAAAGAGTGAAACATGACTTAGAATACAAGGTATGAAAAAAGTTTGTTCAATAAGGAACAAAATAAGGAAACTTTCCTAAAGACATGCTAGAGCCCATCGAAGATAGTTATGGACTTCTATGTACCAATCCACGAGACTCTATTAGATATCCTATTCTTACACCATTGAGAACGATGAACTTATCTGCTCTGATACCAATTGTCATAACCCAAAATTTAAGGGCCATAATGGCACTTATCACGGAGTGCCTTGACAAGTAAGTCTATCACCTAAATTAATATATAAAGGGGAAAAGACAAAAATACCCCTACGGTAAGGCTTCTAGAATGAAGCCGAACCATACAAGTATAATAAATTGAAAAGAATATAATCAACAATATAACCATAACTCCAAAATCCTGATGTCAATAGCATAAGAACATATCTAGTACAACTCAAACCATCCACAGTGATATATTTCCACAACTACGTAAGCCAATATCCACTCATTATTCCATGTATCCATCAATTTCTACATGTTTCACATGCCAATAAAGTATGAATACATCACAATACACACATGGTACCATAACACGCTTTCCCATTAATAAGATATAATTTATTTATATATATATATAAGGCTATCAATATCACAAAAGACCCCACACCATTACACGTATCACATAATGTCTCAAAACTAACAATTGTACCATATATAGGCACCCACACGGGCTCAACACATTAAGGTAGCCATTATGATTATTTCCCATCTCTTACATGCATTTTGTGTATAAATTCACTACCTAACCCAGCCTGAAAGAGTTAAGCCATAACCAAACTCGAATGCTGAAACTATTCTGCTACACTTTGATACCGAATTCCTACTCCTCACAAATGAATCTAAAATCAACTAAAACATAGAAAGATAGAATCTACACATCAAAAGAAACCAACAACCCCCATATTGCCATTTTTAGTTTGGGACCAAAATAGACCCCCAAAATGGGTTTTCAAAAAAAAGACAAAATCATAACTTTATTTAAAAAAAGGTGTTCCCTATACTATAATAAATCTACAGTTGAAAATCGAAGTCAAATTGAGTTTAAAACAAGGTCCAAATCAAAGAAAAATTATTTTTAAGCTTTACTAGGTAAAACCTTCAAAATCCATTTTAAAATCAAGATTTGAAGTTTTTTTGAAGATGAAATTGATGAAAAACTAGTAATTATAGAATTAGGAATATTATTCAAGTTAAATTGAGGTTTAAATTTGTGAAATACAATTTTGGGTCTTTGGGGGGGAGGGGGGGAACCCCAAATTTCTACTTTGAAATTTGAATTAAAACAAGAATCTAATGATAAAGATGGAAGAAATTAGTTGAAATGAGTGGGATGGAGATTACCCAAGCTTAGAAGAGAAGAAAATAGCTCAAAACCACAAAACCCCAAGCTTCAAGTCTCAAAAATGGTGAAAAAGGACAAGACATGGGTATTTATACTCAGGGGTCGCGATCACGAACCCCGGCCTGACAGGGGTACCACGATCATGAAAGGGTTGTCGCAATTACAACATCTCATCTGCTTGTCCAATTATGATGTGGCACCTTGACTACGTTCGTAGGTGCATCAAAAAATGGGTCCAACAGCTGGGGAGTTGGTTCAATCCAAGTACCCGCAGGACCTTTGAGATTCATCAAGAATTTCATGAATATAAGAAAACTATGAATCCCTATCAAATTTGATGCTCTAAACTCAATAGTGATATTAGATTTTCAAAAATACATTGTTTTCATAGAGTTGACCCCCAAAACCTAAAATTATAATTTTCTAGGCAGAGGGAAAAAATAAGATTTATAAGCCATAAAACCATGCCAAACATGTTACCACCCTAAAATCAGTATTCCGGGCCTGCTGGTGCAGTCCATTCATCCCTCCATTTCATGGATCAAATGATACCACATAAATCTATAATGAGGCTCTTAAAGACACCAAAAATCACAATATCACACAAAATGGCACTAAAATGCATTGGGGAATCATGCCAATCAACCACACATCACAGAAATACCACAATGCAACTACAAAAAGGTGTAAAATAGTCAAATCATACAAAAACACACATTTCACATATTTCATCAAAATTTAGGTCGCTACACTATCTCTGAGCATTAAAGAATAAATAAATCTCGGTGGAGACTAGGCTAGTCCCTAGCCTACCACTAGCTGGGGAAGATGAAACTCTGGATTGGGAGTAGGAATAGGGTCTGGTGAAGGCCTCTAATCCTGGCCCCTAGCTGGGACATATCCCTAGGCAGTACACAACCTCTTGGTCATCCATGAATAATGACAAGATCCCTAGGCTTAGGCTTAGGGCCCACATCTCGTGTAAGGGTAGCACCTGTCCTACCCATTTGTAAAGAGTGAAACTAAAACAAACTTTAGAAACCAATTCAAACTCATAGGACAAAATGAGTAAAAGAAGTGAATAACTCTTATAAATTTCCTTATCATCCCAAAGATAAAAAAACAAACATCATCATTCTGATCTGTGAGACTCTACTAGATACTTACTCTTGTACCAATAATACTGGAGAACCTAGTCCTTAATACAAATTTGTCACAACCTAATTTATGAGTCATGATAGCACCTACTTTATCCCGCTAGTAGATAAGTCAAACTGAAACTCAGAGCTATAAACAATGGGCTACTTTGGTGGAAAATGGCCTTAAAACAAAAAATAAATAGTTAAAGGCCTATAATAATAATAAGACAGTTATAATAATCTAGAATATATATAAAGCATCAAGAACCATCCCACGATAGAGTTGTGCTAGTAAAAATCTACTAGAAAAAAACATAAGTACTGAAATAGTCAAATATAATCTATTTCGAAATGTTAAAGACTAGACAAAGATAATAGATGGAAAAAGGGCCATCTCTGACTTTGAGAGCTCACCCAATCTTCGAGTACTCAGATCCACAACAATAAGGTATAGGAGTTTAGTATGAGTACCAAAACCACAAGTACTCAGTAGACATAATCAGCTGACTAAGCTAAATAATAATATAAATACAATAAAAATGCAAGATAAGTAAATTAAGTCAAGGTAAAAGGGAAAACCTGAAAATACTCTCCAATATTGAGACAAATAATTGAAATAGACATAATATGAAAGAAACATAAATAATACAGCAGAGTGGCCCCCATAAGCTAGTAAATGCAAAAAAAAATAACCCAATACAAGCCCCTATAAGCTCGGAGGGTGCAATTAAGACAAGTAAGAAATGGAAATCCATAACTTTATCAAAAACCAAGCCATAACCATGAATACATCCATACTGTATTATTTCATAAATAACTGTTAATATCGAACTCGAACTGGAACTGAGTAGCATCAACATCATAACATCATTTATCGGGATTGATTTGAAAATCAATATCATCAATATCATATCAATTATCAAACTTGAATTAGAACTCAATATCAGTAAACCGTATCAATTTTTAGACTTGAAGTGAAACTTAATATCAGTAAACCATTGGGATTCTCTCAGAATTAGTACTAACTCCCAAATATCAAGCTGGCATAATCATTAAGTATCTAATATACTTAAAGTCACAAAATAATCCCTTCAAAGGTTATAACATGCATATAAAAATCTACTAAAGCTAATACAAGTCTTGGCCTAAGGTCAGTCAGAGGGGCCTATTTTAATCTTTGAAACTCGTTCTAAGGAAAATTCTACCTCAGACTAGGATAAGGTATCTAATACACTTATATATGTTAAATAAGCCGTAATTAGCCCTAAGATAGTAATTTTTCCTAAAACATGAGCAACTAAGTCAATGCTTCCCAAATTATAGTTCCTAGATAATCTAAACAGCCCAAATAAGACTAATTATGACAATCAAACCTCCAACACCTAAATCTGATCCCATATATAGCATAATAACATAATTATATAATAAATTAGCTTAATCTATAAATAAGATAAACTTTTCCTACTTGGACCCTAAGAAAAGCTCGAAGAATCCACTATATCAATGATTTTTCTTTTCAAGAAGCTTTTACAAGGTGCCATGCTATAAAAATCACAATCTAAACATCAAAATAAGAACAATAATACCCATTTTGCACTATTGTACTTTAGGACCAAAATTATGAAAAAAATCCAAAGTGGGGCCCACTTGTGGAATTTTACTTGCAAAATAGATAAAATATCTCGGTATTCTTAAGAAATATTTACCCTCAAGAATAGATAAATTCCGAGATCTATTGGTGATACAATCAACCTAGTAATATTTTAGGGAGTTGGGGAAATCATGAGAAATTATCTATGGAATTTGATGAAACTTACCAAGAATTCTGATAAGAAACACGTTGATCAAGCCTGCAAACTCTCCAAAATCACCTACTAATGATTTCCCTAAGTTTTCACACTTTTTAGGGTTCTACACACTTGAAAAAGGGATAACTTGAGCTAAGTTCAATTTTATAGGCTTTTAGGAATTTGGGTACCTCTTAAGCAAACTCCGAGTTGCTTAAGTGACCTAGTGTCGCTTAGTGATACTAGTCTTCTCTGCACACTATCTCTTAAGAAACCTTTGGCCGCTTAAGCACTAAAGGCATCACTTAAGCATGCCTACTGTGCTTATCTAGGCCGCTTAACCGACCGGCATGCCTCTTAAGCGGAATTTGCTTAAGTGACCGGCATACCAAAATAACTGTTCGGTAACCAAACTATCAATTCTAGTAAGTCATTTAGTTATAAATGACTTAGTAAAGTTATAAAAGCTCTAAACAGTGAAAATAAGTGGAAATATATAAAATGACATTGAGGGTCATTATAGATTCCTTTCTTTTAGGCATGGAATTAATCTATCAAAGAATCAGTCTCACAAAATGGCTGATGAGATAGAGAGAATACAGGTGATATTTAATGATTCTATTGTAGGGTGTCTTATGTATGATATGTATGCACTAGACTTGATATTTGCTTTGTTGTAGGCATTGTTAGCAAATTTCAGTCTAATCCTGGATAAAAATATTGATTGTGGTTAAGCATATAATCAAGTATTTGGAAAGGACTAGAGATTACATACTTCTTTATCACTCTGGGAATCTTGTAGGGTATAAAGATTCAAATTTTTAGTCAGATAAAGAATCCAGAAAATCTACCTCACGATATGTGTTTAATTTAGATTGTGGAGTCATTCTTTGGAGGAGTATCAAGAAATCATGTGTTGTTGATTCCATCATGGAAGCTGAATATGTAGCTTCCTTAAGACAACTAAGAAGGTTGTTTGGCTCGATAACTTTCTGAAAGATCTTGAAGTGGTACCTTTGGTTCAATCATCACTCACACTTTATTGTGTTAATAGTGGTGCATTTGCAAACTCGAAAGAACCACAAAACCATAAATATGTAAGCATATTAAGAGAAAATATCACTTGATTTGGGATATAACTCAAAGGTTTGATGTAAGAGTTTTGAAGATTGAGTCAAAGAACCATTTGGCGGACCCATTTACAAAAGGCTTAACTCAAAAGGTTTTTGATAAGCATATGGAAGAAATGGGTGTTAAAATTATACATGCATGGTAATGAGTCTAAGTGGGAGATTCATAGGATGATCTATTAACTATGTCGTTTATGTTATAGTATTGTATTTTTATCCCATGTAAAGACAATTTATTTTATTACTTAATTTAATAAAATCTTTATTTGAATAGATCATTGTGTCAACATATGTGTCCTTTACTTATATAGTAGATAATTTTGTGTATGGAGTATTTTAACTCATGCACAGAAGATAAAAGTTATTGGTTCTTATAACTTATAAATTAATAGTCACAATCAAAGATGAGGTAGGACAAACATCTTGATGATTGTAGCACAAGATTAAATATAATTTGATCTTAACTATGGGAGTGGTAATATTTCAACTTCTTGTGATAGTACATTTCGTATGTATTGAACGAACCAATTAGAGATGTTCGTTTATTTTCCGGATATTAATAAATAACTTCTCTAGTCTAAAACATATACTTATACTCTTAATCTTGATATAATTATTATGATCTATGTTGTTGGATTTATTACTTTAATATATTAAAAAACGAGACTCTTTTATGGGTCAATATATTCCTAATGGATTGGATGATGATAAATTACTTAGTGAAATAATAATTAGTTGATAGAACCATATCTAAGACTTAAGATAGAAGATACCCTTTTATGGTTTCTTATGATTTTTCACATGAAAAACCTCCAGGTGGATTTTATATCCGTTATGTGAAATAAGTTGAGCATATTAATAAAGGATTAAGTTAGTTAATGAATTAAATTTTTAGAAAATTTAATTTAATTGATAGATGTCGGAAATTCTAATATGGAATAAGATGTAATGGTAGATTTCAAAATAAAATCGAGGAGTGCAATTATAGTTATTTAGTGGAATAATTTATAATTTATTGTGATATGATAATTCATTCATTTGAAAATTAATATCATAATTGGAGCCTCAGTTGATAAATCTGTGGTCCCTGATATGCCAAATTAATTAATCAATTCAAAATAAAATAGTAATAAAATGTTAGCATTGAAATGATACGCGTTTTCATATTTATGAGAAAAATGTTCTGATATTTAAATGTGTAAATGTTTTTTTCCTTATTTATGGTAAAAATATTTTTTGGTGTTTAATGGGAAAAACGTTTTTGCATATTGATGGTGAAATAATGTCCTAGCGGTTACACAGTTGAAATTATGCATAAAGATAGGGCTAAGGTTTTCACCAAAGTTCATCCTTCTAGAAAAATGAAGATACACTTGTCACTCAAGTGTTGATTGTAAAAGTTTAATCTGGTTTTAGTATAAGATCACAGTCCTGGAGAATATTATTTTGGGTGACTTCTGTAAAAGCTTCAATAGGTTTGTACTTTCCTTGAATTTTTTCTTTAGTTATGTTATTGAGATTTTATGTGAGTTAGATTGATCCTTGTTAATTGCTTCTACTGTGAATATTCTAACATTATGAACACACATGACTCACCTGTTTGATAGAGAAGCATAGGATAATACATTAGTGCCATCCTTCAACCACAAGCATTATTAGGAAATATCGTATAGTTCTTGGGCATAACTGCTCATTTGCTCGTTTGTTTTTTAAGACTAACAAATAAATTTACATTTTAGCCAAAAATAAGTTCAAATTCACAAAAATACCCTTCGTCGGTCAAAAAGACTCATCTTTATATATAAAAGCAAAAGTAGAAGCACCAGAAGACGCCAAGTGGCAAACTATTGAAAAGCCACGTGACCATTTTAGGAAAAAACTTAATAGTATTGTAATGAAATTTTTGAATTAAAAATAGAAATATTTAAATTTAAAAATACGTCAGAATTTATTTTAGAAAAAAAAGACTACTACTTGCGTTTCAAAAAGAATGACCTACTTTCCTTTTTAACTCGTTTAAAAAAGAATGACCCCCCTTTTTTGGCAATACTTTAATTTCAACTTTCCACATGGCTTGTTTAGGACCACAAGATTAAAGGATATTTCGGTACATTTGACACAACTTTAATTTAAGGCCACAAGATTCAAAAGTTTTCTTTATTTTCTTAAACTTTGTGCCAAGTTAAAGTCAGTCATTCCTTTTTGAACAGAGGGAGTATTAACTTAAAAATAGAAACTCATAGTTGAGGAGTTCAAAATAGGCTTTTACTCTTTTATTAACTTCTCTTTTTAAATTTAATGTTATAAGCATGTCCAAATAGAATTTAATAAAAATTGGATGAAAGATAATATATATATATATACATACATACATACATATATATATATATATATATATATATATATCCGCAAAAGTATAAGCATCAGAAGACGCCAAGTTGCAACCTATTGAGAAGTCATGTGGCCATTTTTGGACAAAACTTAATAGTATTGTAATGAAACTTTTGAATTAAAAAACTAAAAATATTTAAATTTGAAAATATATTATCATTTATTTAAAAAAAATTATTAACATAAAAATAGAAACTCATAGTTGAAGAGTTTAAAATAAACTTTTACTCTTCTATTAACTTATCTCATTAAAAAATTAATGTCATAAAACATAGCTAAATAGAATTTAATTAAATATTGGATGAAAGATAATAACAATAATCATAATAATAATAATAATAATAGTAATAATAGCAATAATAATAATAATAATAATAATAATAATAATAATAATAATAATAATAATGAGAAGGAGAATTAGAACCAAAAAACTAATTCTTATCTCTCTCTATATATTATAAAATAGAGGATGAAGCGCCACAATTTGCCAAGTAGAAGCTATTAAGAAGTCGGTTGGTAGTTTTGGGACAAAACATAATAATATTGGAATAAAACAAAACCTAAAATATTTAAATATGAAAAAAGTTAAACATTTTTTTTTAAAAAAAGATTATGATTATCTTAAAAGTAGGAACCCAAATTATCAATGGATAAAATACTTGGGCAATTGAGTTAAAAGTAATAAAAGAGTTTTAAAATGAGGTGTAGGTGACTCAAGTTATAATAATTGAGTGTAGGTAACAATTACTTTATAATGGATTAAAACAGTTGGAAAAGTTTGAGAATATCCCACAACTTTTTAAATTTACATTTTTATCCAACTATAAAACATAATATAACAGGAAAATAGGAGGGGACACGCATTTCTCTCTCTTCTTATTCATTGTTGTTTTCTCTCTCTTTGCGATTTTTTTTGTTCATTGTTGCTGCTGTTTTATTCATCATCTTCTACTTTATTATCATCATCTTCTTCTTCATTATCATCATCATCTTCTTCTTGTTGACCATTGTTGTTGTTGTTATCGCTACTATTTCTACTTGACTAATTTCTTAGGTCAAATTTTATTCCATACATCACATTGGTATTACTTTATTCGTGACTTTAGTAAGTAAAATTATGATTTTTAGTTGAATTTTTCATTTGGGTCCACTACTACTGCTGTTTTTTTAACAATGGATAGAACCCAAACATTAATCCAACATAATAGTCATTTATTTTAACAGACGACTCATCTGTTACGACAGATGACTCATCGAATGCAACGGAAGACTCATATGTTGGATTCATGTCTATGGGTCTATAGTGCCATAACATGAATTAAACAGATGGGTCATCTTTTGCACCAAAAAAGTTATTTGTTGCAACAAATGAGTCATTTGTTGAACACGATTACTCGTTTGTTGAAATAGAATTTGTAGTTGATTCTAACAGATGCGTCGTCTGTTGCAACAGATGAGTCATCTATTGCAACAGGTTAGTTATATATTGAAATATATCACTCATATTTTGGAATTAGTTTCAAATGTACTTTAGTACTGTAACATCTATCTCAACAGGTTAGACATTTGTTACAACAGATGTATAATATGTTGCAACAGATAATTCACCTGATCTAATAGTTGACTCATTTGTTGGAATAGGCTTCAGGTTTTATAGTACCATAACATGAATCCCAATAGGTGATTCATCTATTGTAAGAGATAACTGACCTGTTCCAATATAATATTCACCTATTGCAACAGATTACTCATCTGTTAGGTTCAGGTTATGGTACTATAAAATCACTATTAGTTTTATTATCATGTCATTATTAACTTTTTTAACAAATATCTTTATCTAGGTACCACTAATAGATGGATCAATAACAATAGGGTGGATTATCATGGTGAACGGATCGAGAAGAGCAATCGATATGTATGGCGGTGGAAGGAGGGTAAAATACTAGAGACGATGTCTATGACAGTCCAAAGTGATGTTTCATATGATGATTTTGTGATCTTAATCATTATCTATTGTGGACTAAATTGTCAACCGGAAAAACTCATCATCTACATGCACTACTCATTTGAAAATCAGAAAGTACTACTTTTTAAGATAACCGATCAGGTTTGGTTGCATGCTTATCTGAGTGATTCAACTAAGTTAGTGTTAAGGGTGTACGTGGTTGAAAAATTGAGAGAGAGAGAGAACTAGAATGTAGAATAAGAACAACACAAGTCATGTTTTATGATAAGTTGGATGATCTGGACATGAATATTTTAGATGATGATTAAACACCTACGCCCGTTGTTGAGAGCAATACGATGGATAGTTCTTATTAATCAACACAGTCGGGTAATCATCAAGATGATGAGACTGGCTTTTACAAGGGAATGTCATTCAAGAATAAGATAGAATTATCTACTTCTCTATTTATTGCTTGCTTTTAAAAAAGATTTAGACTAAAGAAGGTGATTAATTCGAGCAAAGCCTTTTCTTTTAGATGTGATAATCCAAACTTCAAGTGGTTGTTAAGGAAAGTGAAATACTTAAGTTCTGAAAGATTCATCATTAATGTTTCTGAAAGGTATCATATATGTGGTTCAGATAACATTACGAGCTATAATCCTCATGCCACGGCAAAGGTACTCAATGAATATTTTCAAAATAGATTCCCCAATGGCAAAGGCCCTTTAATAAGTGATATGACCAATAAACTCGTGATAGAATTGTGTGTTATGGTCAGTTATTACAAGATATATACAGCCATAGGGATTTCCAACTACTTGGTTAGGGGGACACATGAGCATTGATATGCAACGATGCCAAAAACTTGATAGAGCCCAAGCACACACACAAGTGTAAATGGTCTTATAAAGTAGTAAAGTGGCCTAATGAAAGCCAAGTATCAATCCTGCAGACACTTGATTTAGCAACGATTTGATTTTCGTTCACAATTTAGATTTAATTAATGCGAGAGTAATCAAAAGATAGAATTGAGTTTGTAAATTGCAAGTAAAGTAAATAATGCATAATGTAAAGATCTTTAAACAATCAATGCGAGAAAACCTAGTGTTAAAGCACTTTGACATTCATACTACGTCTTGAATTTCATTCATCAACTCGCTTATCTTGGTCGTAGGTTCGTATGATTAATTGCATGATTATGGTTTCCCAACCTCTAATCCTTTACCTAAGTTGAACCTTAAAAGTACAACGTTGAGCGGGGATGTAATGATCCTATTAGGCTATTTAAGCTATCATCCTACATTTGAATAAGGTAAGTCTCCTAAGTACATCCCTGTCCTAGGTGCTAACTTCAATCCCTTATTTTATAAAAGAATAAAAACTATACTTTGTTCATCTCTATTTTCTATCCCCTATTCCCTCTCCCGAGTTCAAAAGGTATACAATTGATGTATTCTAAGGGTTAAAAATCCTCAAAATTAAATTAATGATGAACTCACAACCAATAATGATAAGTAAAATTAATGAACTTAATTCAAAGAAAAAGTAATCATGTCTTTGGCTTTAACCCCGAAACAGAGCGTTTAGTCGCGCATAGTCATAATCGTAATCACAAAATTGTAATTAATGACTAAAAACATGAATGAACTAAATAAAAATAATAAAAACCTAATGAAGAAGTTGTATCAGACCTTTGTTATCCAAAATACGCTAAAAGTGATACAACATGTATTTATAGTATAGGAGTAAGCCCATTCCGTGTAGGACAAGAAAACCTTTAGCTATTGAGCCCAGGACTAGGTAGGACGTCTCCCTGGGTTTACCGCCACTACAAGCAAGGATTCACCTCCAAATCACCCTAAGCCTCTGGAATTTGTTGGTTAGAAGTTTTATAAGGCAAGGGAGCACCGAAATGAGCCCCATGGTTCGGAGCACCACGTGCTATTTGGTTAGTATTTTGGGCCTATTCTGAATAAGTGGTGTTTTTAATGCATCCATTGGACAATACTACAGTCTACACGCGCCAAGATATTCTAGGGGTCCAAAAGTGCATCAATCTGCGTATTGTGCCTTCGTTGACCGATTCTGAGCCTTTTTTAATTGTTTCCACTTAATTTGAAGCTTGTATATCCTTCGTATATCATCATAATTCATTAAAAAATCATAATATAGCATTAAACACAATAATTTAAAGCTCAAAACAACACAACATCCAACATGACGAACTAGAAACACGCGTAAGCATAGGCTAATTTCACTTTGATCTTTAACTCATTGTTTTGACCCTTGGCTTGATCCAATTAACCCTTGAGCCTTTATAACATGTTTTTTCATATATAATTATAGATAAAACCCATTTGTCACACGTCAAATATAATAGAATCCACCGGAATCAACTAGACAAGCTCCTAGCTCAAGCTAGTAACACTAGTTTTCTAGTTGAACTCTAAATGAATATTTTAGGTACAAACTTGTTTGAAACTCACTTTGAACATCATAAATACATGATTTAACACTTTGATATACATTTATCTCATTATCAACTCATATAGCACACGAATCATCCTCAAAGCAAGGCTGAAAAGGCTAGAATAGTGACACTAGAATGTATAAATACACCCAACATCACCTACCCTTACATGCTTGAGTCCATAAATCCCAAAAGTAAGACGGCATTTCATGTTAATGAAAATGGAAGGTTCAAGTAATTTTTTGTATCCTATGATTCTTGGATTCTTGGTTTTCAATAGTTGAGAAAATTCATAGCCATTAACAAGACTTTCTTAAGGAGAAAGTATGGAGGAATTTTGCTAGCAGCAGTGGCACAGGATGCAGAGGGTCATATCTTTCCTGTCACTTTTTGTGCAATGGACAAGGAATGTGATACCTCGTATGGATATTTTTTATGAATAAATATGAAGCTGCATCGAAGATATGAAGAGTTGTATTTTATTTTGATAGGCATCAAAGTATCCCAAAGATGGGTTCAATTTTCTATACTTTAACTCACTTTGGTTGTTGCATGAGGCATCTTGGAGATAATATTTGAAAAAAATTCACAAATAAAGGGTCGTGACCCTTTTCAATAGAGAAGCTAAAGAATATGTTGTAGCTGAGTTTTTTGACTATTTCAATCAAATAAGGGATATCACACCCAAGGCAACAAAAAATCTCAAAAGTGTCGGTTTCAAGATATGGTGCTAGGTATTTTGTCTGGTAAATAGGTACATTGTTATAAATTTAATGTCATTTTTGAGTTACAAGTTTGTATCACTTAGTATTATATCATACTAAGTGATTCTTTTGTATAGGTATAATATTATGACATCAAACATAGTTGAATTAGTGAATTTATTGTTTGGCATTGACAGAGAATTTTCCATCGTGGTGCTATTTGATGAAATAAACATGAAGTATGTCCAATTATTTCACAAAAGGCGTATGCAGTTTGCGAATGCAGGAACATGATTTGTTCTAGAAGCAAAAAAATAAATATCAACGAACATCAATTTGGAGAATAGGTTATTTTCTCATCAAATAGTAGATTACAAGTTCAGTATCGACGGTCATGGTGTTGTTGCCACGGCCAATATTCAAAAAAAGCTCTTGTACATGTAGAGTTTTTGACTTGAACAAAACACTCTATCCACATGTTATGGCAGCGCTTCGAGCCCAATAGGGTGCATAATATGAAACTAAAATTTATGAATTCTCGTCTACATATTATTCGGTGGAAAGATATCTAATGTCATATAGTGAGAATATTAATTCGGTGGCTCCTGGAGAATCTTGGGTTATTTCTGTAGAGCTTTTGGGGAGGTTAATACTTCCTCCATACATTGACTCAAGCATTATCAAATCGGGAAGAAGGCAATATAAGATGAGGCGTGGAGTTAGAGAATCATTTTCATCAAGAAAAATAAGTGCGAAGTATGTAAGAACGCTGTCCACAAAAGAACTACATGTCCAAATCATAATACATCTTTCACGACCCAAACCAAGGCCCAGGCCGTGATGGACAACCCGAACCATAAAGGCCCGGACACCCTACTCTATCTGGTAATCATGCACAACATTCATTTAATAAGAGAAAATATGGAAATATAATTTAATATGGAAACATGGGCAAAACTCTTAGTTCATTTTAACAATAAGGAATGAAATCCAAAATCAACTAAACAACATCTAGAACAGTCTGCAAAATTTCTACTACATAATCAAGTGACAACTATCTCAAAAGTGGGACAAGGCCCCCAGCAGACCAAAACAAATGGAATAACATGATCTAAAATAAATAGGCCTTTTGGAACAAAGAAGGCTCACCAGTACACAAATCACTTCTCTCTGAAATACTCTACTGCTTAGATGAAACCCTAGATTGATCCTTTGAATCTGGAAGGTAGGGGGTCAATACAGATATACTTGTTTGCAGAGAAAATCCAAAATAATAATTTATATTCATATATATGAGAGCAATTTAAAGTAGTTCATAAATGTATCGTATAGTAATAAATCACATGGGCATTTTGAACGACTCTATAAAATCATATGAACTCTGTGACACTCTTTGTTTTACTTCTGCACTAGGTGGTATATCCTACAACTCTAAAATTCCACGGGCTATATAGAATCTGCCATTAACTCGGCAGCCAAGCCCCAACCCAAGTGTGTCACAAGGGTCAGAGTCTCTGAATCTACTATGCCACATAGCTGTCACCAGCGTACAATATTAATCTACCCGTATCAGCAAATACGATTTTAGGCTAAGAGTTACTTGAACTCAAGCCTTCTTCGGGTAACCATCTAACCCTCTTTATGACCATTCTTATCACTTTAAAACATGCATTCTCTGAAAATATACTTGAAAACATACTCTGTTATGGCATACATACTTATGGCATCGTCATACCATTGACTTGCAAGTTACATCTCTAAGCCATTTTTAGTTTATTATAATCTTTGTTTTCAAAACGTAAAGTTTGGGACCACCATATCAATAAATTAGTTCGAAGAACCCTTTCTTTAAATACTCATGTAAACACATATATGCAACTCTCTTTGACAATATTTCAATGATACAAGGTGGTCATGTCAAAAATTCTTAATCTTATGCAAATCTTGGTCTCTTTAACAAAATACCTTTATGTCAAGAAACTCCCTCTCAAAATCTCTAAATCATGCTCAAAATACTATGGTATTTGAGTAAACTATTTTCAAGTCATAAATCATGCATTTCAAATCCTTCACATTAATATCATAAACTTAAAGTTATCACAAGAGAGGGATTTCATAAGTTGTGCTCTCAAACAATATTTAATCTAAATCTTCATACATATACCTATACATGTAAATCGATTTCAAGAGGAAAAAAGGCCTAAAAAATAAATCAACAGTATTATTAAACATTCATAATGTATAATAAAAGCATATATTTCAAAACCCTTTTTCTAAATTTATGCTTGATAATCTTTAAATCATGTCCTAGTGTTTACAAGCCCATGTAGTTTTTAGGATAAACCCCACATACCTTAGATTATGAAGTTTGGATGAACACTTGCTTTTGGGACTCTATTTGTGCTTTTGATGGATGATTCTTGAAGATCTTAGTTTTGGGATTCTAATTCTTGAATCAATTTTAGAATTTAACTGTGAAATTTTGAGGGATCTTGAATCTTAGGTTGAGGCCCTAGGATATTTTCTTGAGAGGATTTAAGAGAAACAAGTGTATTTTTGGTGAAATGGAGGTTGAATTTAGTGTTTATGGAGTTATGGGGTGAAGGAAAAATACCAAAATACCCCTCCAAAATTGTTTAGGAAATGCTGAATTTTGAAGTTAACGACCTTGGCTAATAGGTCGTCACATATGTGATAACTTATCACACCAGGTCATAACTCAATGGCTGATTTTTGTGAGTTACTTCCTTGGGATGACGACATGGCTGATAGGTCGTCACATATGTGATAACTTATCAGCTCCAGGTAGTCACTTGTCGACAGACAGACATGCTGAAGTAAAATGGGTATAAATTTTTGCTCCGATCTCGGATTTGTGCAAAATTGGTATTGTTGGAAAGCTAATTCGAAGATATTTCATTTGGTATATAGTAGGCCATCCAGTTATTTATATACTAGGAGTTATGGTCGATTGAATCTGACCCAAGTTTCAACACTCACTCAAACTTGAACGATAGGAAAGCTTTCAACCCGTCCTTGAGTTTGGGGACCTCTATGATCTCAATTTATGCTAAAATAGGTTCCCACACTACATAATTGATTAACATGCCAAATTTTCATAGGATTTATGGCTTTTTGATCATCTACGCATAGAAACGATGATTTTTCATTCTATCCAGAAATGCAGGGTGTTACATTATCTCCCCTTAGGATCATTCTTCCCCGAATAATGGGTAGGAATGTTGAAGTATTAAAGGTATGGAATAACGTGGACATGATATGTCTTCTAAGAAAGAATATAGCCGAGCTAAAAAGCTTAAACTTTTATCATGAAACTACATTCTGAGTTGACTTGACTTTACTTGCTTTAAGGAGCTGATTCATGCTGAGAGTTTAGGATTTCCTTAAAGTGTTCACGATCCAATCATATATATTGAATTGATAAGTGATAACCTATGCAAGTAAGAACCATGAGGCAACATGACTTAGATCATAGCAGGGTACTGTACTACTGAGCTAAAATACTTGGAAGTATTTGAAATTATGCTCTGAACTCTGATGGAGTGAGTCATGACTAAGTAGCTGAATCTGAAACATGACCTTTTGACTGAACTGATATCGCAACTTACATGGATGGAATAGATTATCTCTTGGGATTGTCATACGCATGAGACTTCGGATAGTACGACTAGGTGAAAAGGTGGAAAACCACAATAACTTGTCTATCTAACTGCTAAACTGAATTACTGGCTATACAGACTGAATTTTACTGGACCCTCATACTTAACTGGAGTATCTCTTCAACACTCTTTCTAAAGAAATGGTAGTAGCATTAGGGAGAAACGAATCTTGGGCATGAGTTACACAAGACATCCAACTAAGGAATCACAAAAATAACACTACTCCATAGCATGAAATATAGACATATAACTCATAAACTAGAATAGAATTACCAGGCCTTAGGCAATGCCACTTCTTAATTTCAAGCTTAGCACACACCTCGAATCCTCCCTTAACCATAATATCCCCCTTAATTACCATACTCATTCAATTCGGCTTAAAATTCTCATATGGGCATCGATAAATCTTTCTACTAAAATTTAAAGTAGTTTAAATCCTTTCACTGTGCTCAAGCCTAACTCTAAATCACAAAATAAACACGCTACACCACGATATTATTCTAAACTATAAGATTCAACCTTCTATAATTTTTTATCACATCCTAGGCATAATGTGTCCTACCACTTCAATGACTAACTCTGAACTCTTACTATGGATTCACTAGCGCATATTACGTTCCTCTACTTACATCCCAATGTGTCATTCAAGCCTATCTTTATAACCACATATGACCTTCAAGGAAATATTAATCAAGACCTACTTCATATATTCTCTAAACCACCATCCATACAACTCCCACGTGCTACCCCAAGAACATACACACACAAATTTTCCATTAACCATCACATGTATCAAAAACTTGGCCCCAAATTTCACTTCACACTTATGGACTTATCTAAAACAAGCATACAATGATCTTACATCAACAAGAAACATTCATTCATCACCACTATCATTACATAAGGAGTCACCAAAAGGCTAGAACATAAAACCTTGAAGCATGGAAGGATATTATATAAGACTTGACACTTAACTGAGGCCTGAGGAATAACAAATCAACATCAGGGATTCATCAAAGTAAATCTGAATTGAGGGCATACATGGCTATAAGATGAATTTTTTCCAATCATTAGGAGTATAGCATGAGTTATAGGAACTGAGCACACTATAAAGCGTGAGTATATGAGTCATGAGCTGCATGACCTCAATTTGGAGTTCATAGCATATAGAATGTGATTCCGACTATTGAATGAACTGGAACTCCTCATTTTGGAACTGAAAGAGTATATGATTTTCTATCATATGCAAGAACATTAACTATGATCATGGAACCAAAATGTAAGGCATGAGTAGGTATTGGGATATTTGAAAATTACAGAGATAAGAATGGGTTGAGTCCTACCCTCACTTTTTGATGTTCTATATAATACTGGCAATACTATTAGAATCTGAGAGTCTGACTTGGTTACTTGTTCTATCATCTCCCCCTTAGATTTAAGCCGTCATCTTAAGTTCGAGAGATCCCTTACCAGACTCTAAACTGAACTACACTCACTACTCTCTGGGGTCTGGAATACGATAATACACACAATTAATAGAACTTAACCCAAATGACCACACCTGATAGTGGAAAACCCACTGTTAATACTACCTTCTGAGATACACTTTATCTTTCTATAGCCACCAATAGTCATTATATAATACTTGAACACTTACTAACTTCGAATCTTCAATAATATCCCCATAATTGAAGTGCACACCCACTAGTGCTTCCACTCTTATTTCTATTAGTTCAGCCTATAAAACTCAAACTTAGATTCTAACACTTAACATGGATATCACCAATCCTTTAATGAACCATACTTCTTCCATCATAGCCTACCAATATCGCGACCCCAAACTTATATCTCTCTACTATGAGGATTAAGATCATATCAAAAGGACCAACACTATCGGTCAAACTCCTTAACTTATCCATTTAGAACACCATGTACCATCTACTAGTATTTATCCACCTAGCAACTCAACGGTACTACTAGCCACACGCAACATGTAGTAGCCTTAGAAAAATACCACAATCTCATAACACCTTGGGCATACTTCTACATCATACATATAGCATCATACTTCATTATGAATCAAATAAACTTAAGCTCTTGTATACACAGTTCAAGCCTATTAGATCACTTTCATATAACTAGTATCATTAACCAAGAAATCATCACATCCACCTTCATGGACATCAACTGTTCAAACTTAATTTCTATTGCTAAACATGATTTACAACCTAACCTTACACATAATTCTCGCAAAACATACATCATTAATCTTAAGCCACTATTCTTACCACCATATTCTATATTTGAATTCAAGTCTATAGTCTAGCATCAATCATCTACCATCAATAAAAAATGCAACATAATATACTAGTCCACCAAATTGGGACATCCTACCCAAATACCTTATTTTATCTAGCTACTACCCATGACTAAAACATCTTTATGACATTACTACTATACCTCAAAAATCTACTACATAGCTTCTCACAAATAGTACAAGTTTACAACTACCATTGAAAAGAAGGTCAAGGGGCAAATTCACATAATAGACATGGTCAACCTTAATCTTATATCATAACCCCCTATAATCTTATCTACTTATACGGCTTTCTAACATCACATTTACTTACCCAAGCGTACATTTAGTCTACCTTCAAATTCCACAAACAACCATGAGTCTATACTTATAATTTACTGGCTAATCTAGCCATTTTCATACTTCAAGCAACAACAATTGACCTTAACTAATAAATCCTTCCCTACATTTTACTAAACTAACACACAAGGACGTATCACTTCATTAGCAACTCAATCTTATGTAAAAAAATTTTGGCTATACATCTATTCAATAATCCAACCTTACCACTTTTCATACCATAATGCCTCTAAACCTTTAGTTCCAACAAACACAAGAACAACAACATGAACAACAAGTTGCTAGTGAATCGAAATAGACCTCACACGGCTTTACTAGACTTTGATTTTGTGTTTTAAACAAGAAAATAAGTGAATGAAAAGGCAACTATGCTAATGAATCGAAAGAGCCCCACACGGCTTCACTAGACTTTTATTTTCAACAACACAATGATAACAAGATTACAAGAGATAGAAACTTGGCACATAATATTCATTGATCTAAGAATACACATCTTACTCTGTATAAATAAAAATCTGAGTCAAACACTTCCCCCACAGACTACCATACAATCCACACATGATACTATCTACCACATTAGTCTATCACTATAAAAGGGTAAATTATCCACAAATATCGGTTATCATACTAAAATATTTGTTTACACAAAAGTCACCCTCACTCTGACTTCTAACTTTGTGACTTCACATCACTAACATCTTGGTCTAATATCACTACTAATAGGTCATGAAAATAACACTTTAACTCATTCTACTATTCCGGTAGAAATACAATTCCAATATTCTGCTACACATCATTCCCCTTTTTAGGCATGACATCTGCAACATAATCCTTTTCTTTGAAAAAAGTTGAATACAGTTAATACTGCAAGATGAAAAGTATGATATCATCAGAATCAAAGCTCACACTAGAATCAGTAAACTTTGAAGCACTAATGGACTCTTCTTAAGCCCTTGCACAATTTTTAAAATCTTATATGACTCAATCAGAAAGAACCATACTATATAGACTCTAAACTTCTACACTTGAATCACCACAATAATGAGACATACTTAAGCACATCAAAGTAAGGAAATAATTAGGATAACTTTACTTTTATATAGGAGACACCATAGTATGAATTAGAGTATAAAAAGGGAACAGTCTAACTCCATAGAATGAATTAGAACATTAAGAAAGAGAGACATTCCAAAATTCCTTGTAGCCTTCTACTTATAAGTGTGGTGCGCTACACACCTATAAAAATAACTCTACCCAACGCAATTTTGCAGACACCCTGGGACTATGAACCGTGCTCTGATACCAAGTTTGTCACGACCCGAACCGCGGCCGTGGCCGTGATGGACATCCCAAACCATGAAGGCCAGGACATCCTACTCTATCTGGTAATCATACACAACATTCATATAATAAAAAAATGCAAAAATATAATTTAATACAAAAACATGGTCAAAACTCTTCGTTCAGTTTAACAATAAGGAATGAAATCCGAAATCAACAAAACAACATCTAGAATAGTCTGCAAAATCTCTATAATATAATCAAGTAATAATTGTCTGAAAACTCAGACAAGGCCGCTATTAGACCAAAATAACTGTAATAACATAATCTAAAATAAACAGGCCTTCTAGAACAAGCAAGGCTCACCACTGCACAGGTCACTTCTCTTGAAAATACTCTACTACTTAGCTGAACCTCTAGATTGAACCTCCAAACCTGGGAGATAGGGGGTCGATACAGATGTACTAATATGCAGAGTAAATCCAAAATAATAATTTATATTCAACATATATGAGAGCAATTTAAAATATTTCATAAATATATCGTATAGTAAGAAATCACATGGGCATTTTGAAAGACTCTGTAAAATCATATAAACTCTATGACACTCTTTCTTTTACTTTACGCTAGGTGGTATACCCTATAACTCTAAAATTCCATGGACTATATGGAATCTGCCATTAACTCGGCAGCCAAGCCCCCAACCCAAGTGTTCCACAAGGGTCAGAGTCTCTGAATCTACTATGCCACATAGCCGTCACCAGCGTACAATATTAATCTACTCGTATCGACAAATATGGTTTTAGGCTAAGAGTTACTTGAACTCAAGCCTTCTTCGGGTAACTACCTATAATACCCCGTATGTTCCTAAACTAGAAGACTATTAATTTTTTCTACGTATGAAACCTCCTATCCTATGAGTACCATTTTAGTGCATGAATTACAATGAGTATCCTAATGATAATATAGCTTATGATACATTAAGCATGTTCATAGGAGTCACTTAAGGTAATACAAGCTAAGAGTTTTTGAATCCATCAAGTTTTAGTATTCGATTTGGCAAGGGTCATCTTTGAATGAGTATAAATCTATGTTACTTTGGTATTTATGCATATTTATACCCACCAAATTGTAGATAATTGAATTAGCTTTCCAACGATACTAATTTCGCTTTAATCCAATACCTGAGCAAAAAGTTATGCCCTTTTTCATGAGAGACAGTAAGGATAGGCGATTGATTAGGCGCCGCCCAACCCAGACATAGGTGATTGGTTAGGCGCTGCCTAACCTACATTATGAAATCACTTGGGCACCGTCTAAGTCAATTTCAGGTGCCAAAAACACTCCGTTTTGAGTTATTTTAAGGGTAATTAGGTCTTTAAACACTCCTTACACGTCCCTAAACTTAACCCTACAAAATATATAGCTTCTAAACACATTACAACCCTATTAACATCTCAAAGATCATCATCCAAGAGTACCATATAAGAAAAACAACTAGGGTTGCACAATCAAGCATGAAGATTTGATTCCAAGGAAATTCCTCCATCAATCATCAAGAATCTTCCTTCTAAGGTATGTGTAGTGTTCATCCACGGATTCCATTCGTCTGTGGAGTTCAAGAATCAATCTTTAAAATACAAAAGCTTGGTTAATTGTGGTGATATGATCATACCCATGTTGATGCTTGTTTGTTTTGCTAAATAATAGTATTGTGACTGTATATCTCATGAAAGTTATGTTGTTAGTTGAAAAACATGATCTTTAGATGGATTGATAGAATGCAAGTATGAAATCTTCCTATGCCTTAAAGAATGCATGCAAGGTGTTCGATAAAATGCCTAGTATGTTAGAACTTCATATTTACATGATTTCATGATATATAAATAACAAGTTTATGTTAGTTATACACTCCAATATAAATTTCTATGCAAATTATGTGTTGTTATTGTCGTGGTATAAAGCATGTATGATAATGGAGATATGAGTTATGTACACAAAATCTATCCATGCTTTCCCTACCATGTTTGAGATGTTGAATAAATACATAAAGTATAATATCCCCAAATCATTACAATATGAACTAAACATTATATGTTGTCGTTTCCTTATGCTTGATTGGTTTCCATGCGATTGTTGTGAATAGTATATGTTGTCAGAATGCCCATGATATTAGAATATATGATTTATGACTTGATTATAAGTCTTCCTATTCATGATAGATATTATGATAACCAAGTACTTCATGAAATCCCCCACTCATGTATTATGGATTGTTATTGATGGTCATGTACTCAAGAAATTGAAGTTGTGTCAGTTTTCTTCCATCGAGTCCTGGGGGTACATGTACCCAAAAAATATAGTTGTGTGCCTAGAACCATGTTATGTTTCACGATACTCTCAGTCAAGCAATGATCTATAGAATTTAGTCAGTCATGTGACTCTGGAAAACTCAGAAACCTCAGTAATCTCAGTGTTCCAGTAATCTCAGTAATCTCAGTGCTCAGTAACTTCAGCTACCTTAGTATTCACTGTCAATATTAGTAACTTCAGTACTCTCAAACAGTCCTTAGAACTCAGTACATTCTGTCAGTCGTTGGAATCGACTAAACTTAGTTTAGCTCTGCTAAACAATACCACCAGTATCAGTCCAGTTAATTAGTATCAGTTTAGCTAATCAGTTCAGTTCAGTTATTCAGTTCAGCTTAGTTATTCAATTCAGTGTCTTTCAGATAGGAGTAGAAGTTAGCACCAACTGAACCCAAGGATGGGAACTCACCCGCCAGTTCAGGGTGTGATTCTTAGTATCAATCCTTGTGTTTCAGAACTACGTAGCCAGCGTAGGTTGAGACATCTTAACCTATTAGATTAGGGTTGATGAGGTGGCTTAACCCGTCAGTTTAGGGTTCCCACCATTCTCAATGAGTATCCGCCAGATAAGGGTCACTCACAGTTGTCCTTACTAGTAGCTCGATATTGACACCCCTCCAGTCGGGGCAGAGATTGGACCCTAGCTTAGCCATAACGACATACACGGGGCATATCGGTTAAACACTATTTCCTATATTTTCAGTTATAGATTTCAGGACTATTAGCTATAGCTACCCATTCTCAATAAAGAACTCAGATAGTTCTTTAGATTTTAGTATACCAGGATTGTCAAATCAGTTAGCTCAAAAATAGAATTGAACTCAGATAGTTTCCTTCAGATTTATGGACTGTCAGATACAGTCACTTATGCTATCAATCACAAAAGTTATTAGAACACATGCTATCAGTACTCAGCTTCAGGACTGTCAAATACAGTCAATCAGACCAGTTCTTTATTATTCGAATTGTCAAAAATAATCATTCCTTTATCAGTAATATAGTATCAGTCTCTCAGTATTTAGTAATACAATATCAGATCCATCACTTATTAGTGATTTATATATTAATATCAGTAAAGTCAATCTTTCAAAATCTTATTATTAGTACACTCATTTTGTCAGTATTCAGAGTCAGTAGTCCGTATCTCTACGAGTTCAGTTACAGTTACATATGCATGTATGTACTCTGACATTCATATAAGTCAGTATTGTCTATGCATATAACCCTTTCCATTTAGCCTACCTCATTCGTATACTCAGTACATTCAAACGTACTGACGCATTTGCACTATGGTGCTTTCTCTTATGTTACACCATAGGTTCAGAGGCATCAGCTCCAAATCAGTAGTAGATTCCAGGATTAGCAGTCATAGTTAGACGTGAGTCCTCATCCTTCGAGGACATGATGATTTTATTTCTATTTCAGTTTTCACTTTATTTCAGTAGTTAGAGTTAGTTGAGGACATTTCCCATCAACTCCTTATTCAGTTAAGTTAGAGGCTTTCAGACTAGATATCAGATTAGATGTTCAGACTTCAGTATTTATGTTCCCTTTTTGTATTGTTATACCATATTTTTCAAATATGTATTAGTATTGAACCTTATGGCCTTACATTTTATGTTTCCACATATTTTATAAGTTATTATATAGTTTATAGGTACAGATATCAATCATGGGTTAGATTGTGGTCCTTCGCAGTAATGAGCACCATGTAGCATTTCGGTTCAGAAAATCGGGGCGTTACAAACTTAGTATCAGAGCCTAAGGTTCAACAGTGTTCTAGGAAGTCTGAAAGCTGCATCAAGTAGAGTGTATTACATGGGCGTGTTGTGCACCACACTTATGTGCAAGAGGCTATGAGATATTTTAGGAATAGTTTCCCTTTTTTGATGTCTCTAGATCGTGCTATAGCAAGTTTATTTAAGGAAACCATGTAGATTCATATCATGCACCCCTTATTTTCACTTTACCTTACTTTCAAGGTAATAGAAACAGTGAAGTTCAAAGTCCTAAAGATAAGGCTTTCTCAGACAGTCCCTACAGTCAGTTATGAGATTAGCAACAGACTCAAACTTTATCCCATCAATTCATTATTGTTCCAAGGTTGTACAGATTTTATTCATGATCATGAAAACTCATTCTTGAACCCAGAAGTTTAGCAGAAGTAGAGTTAGGTTAGTATTATTCTATATGATCAGATTATGTATTCATGGTGATTAGATCAGTAGGCTTGAACAGTACAAGTTAAACACTTAAGTTTATTGACTCAAAATTTAGCATGAAGGTGTACATATGATATTAGCAGTATATGAGGAAACAGAATCAGATGATATATTTAGTAAGACAGACAGGTGTTGAACATAATGTAGGTATGTGATGGTAGATCAAGTACCTAAGCCAGGCCATCAGATTTCAGTAGTAGAGCCAGTATGTATAGAAAGCAGTAAGGGAAGACAATTCTAGAACTATTCTTATCTCAGTTCAGAGTTTTTCACTTCAGCTATCACGAAACCAACTCAGGCATTGCATACCAACTCTATAGTCACAAACTATAATTATGTATGAGTTTAATTTCCAGCATAAGGAGTCCCTTTTACTCCACAGTATGAGTTATGTTCCATGAGAACAATCTACTTTAACACACTCTCCATGGGATTATGTGTGCCTTCAGTTCCCAGTATAAGGGGTTCAGTTCCAGCTCCCTCAGTATTCGAATCATGTCCCATGAGTACAGAAAACTCTAGACTCAGGTCATGCAGCTCATGACTCATGTACGCATATCATGCTTTCCAGTATACTTAGCTTCCATGACGCATGCTATGCCCCTACAGATCAGATACATTTATACTATGTCATGTATATCCTCAGTTCAGACCTTATTGGTAAATCCAAACTATTGATATTTTATTCCTCAACTTTCAGTCATGTATCAAGATTACTTTGTATCTATTCATGTTTTAGGTCTTCTTTATTTACTCCTCCAGTTAGCTCTCCTTATGGAACAGTGTAGTGATGAGCAGTTGTTTAGATAAGAGAAGATTATTGCATGCTTACTTTGCACGAGGGTGTAGTTGTGAATATAGTCTTGAATGTCATGATAAATGTGAAAGTAAACATCTAGCAAGGGGTCGTATTTAGAATTTGGGGAAGTACAAAGTGTAAGTGTACATTTAGATCCTTGACTTATGTCAGTCCCCAGAATATAGCCATCAAAAAATTCAGTTGCAAACTTAATTATAGTTTCAATATCTAGCACTCAGTGATCAGTGTTCAGTCCTTGAATTCAATACTTCTGTACTAGCTATAGGCTTAGTTATAATGTCATTTTCAGTTCAGTAACAAGATTTGAAACTCAGTTCAGTTCCAGATATGCTTGACCATAGCATTCAGGTTGTCAGTACTCAATTATCAGTGTTTCAGTACCCCAGTTTATAGAATACCTCAGAGCCATGTTGTATGCCTGGTCTCGCATTCGCAAATAATACAGACTTCATGAATCCATGTTCATATACCTCGTTCTACTCAATTAGTCTGTATCTCCTATGCATAAAACTCAAAAATCTCAGCCTAGCTATTCAGGCTAAGTACAGTTTAGCTTTGCAGATCCAGTATTCAGCTATCAGTTATTCAATTAATTAGATAAGTTAGTATATTTATGCACTCGTGTTCAGCTTAGTTCATGTATCATGTCTCAGTTTCAGATCCTAGTTATTTAGTCATGAGTCAGTTCCTAGGTGTTTTGAACATCGCGTCAATTTCCCTCAGTAGCTCATCCAAGTCAGTATTCTTTGAGGGACATAGTGTCCCAAGGGGGAGATACATCATACCCCAAAACTTTCATGACATGAACATGCTGCACTCTTTTCTTTTGATGAATCTAGTTTGGAGAAGGGGTACTCATAAGATAACCCTCAAGCTCCAACTTCAGTCGTATGCCATGTTTTCAAGATTCAGTTCATATCATGATATTCAATATATCTACCACGTCCCAGACTTAGTTATGTTTTCATGTTTCCGATCATGCATATGGAGTAATTAATCTCAAACTTATAGGTATTATTAGATCAAGGTAACAATTTTCCTTAAACTTACTCGTTCTCATGTTCATATTTTAGCGCCAAACATGGTATTCAGTTCCATGCTCAGTTTTTAGTTCAAACTTGATACCTTTACCATTACATGTTCATGAGTAAGTTTAGTCATGAATTCACGCATCAGATATGTGTGATCAGCTCATTAGTACTTTCAGTAATGCATTCACGTATTATGTCAGTCATATTATCATGGATCAGATATACATGGATTCAGCCTTTCATTTGTCCATTAGATATGCATTATCATTTTGAGAAAACTTACTTTATTAGAATCCTCAGTCTTATATTCATGAATCAGTTTCCCATGCATCAGATATGCATGTTCAGTATGTTGTGCTCAGCTTTCAGTCATGCCAGTCATGCCAGTCATGAACCCATGTTTTGGTAGTCTATGTCTTGTATGTACTTCATGTTATCATCTCTCCCACTTCAGTTAATTTCCATTCGAGGATGAATGTTCCCAAAGGGGAGATATTGTAATACCCCGTATGTTTCTAAGCTATGAGACAAACCATTTTTCCTATGTATGAAACCTCCTATCCTGTGAGTAGCATTTTAGTGCATGACTTATAATGAGTATCCTAGTTATAAGATAGCTTATGATACATTAAGCATGTTCATATGAGTCACTTAAGGTAATACGAGCTTAGAGTTTTTGAATCCATCAAGTTTTAGTGTTCGATTTTGCAAGGGTCATCTTTGAACGAGTATAACACAATTTTAATGTGGTATTTCTACATATTTCTACCCACCAAATTGTAGATAATTGAATTAGATTTCCAACGATACCAATTTTTCCTTAATCTAATACGCGAGCGAAAAGTTATGCCCTTTTTCATGAGAGACAGTAAGGATAGGCGATTAGTTAAGCGCCGCCCAACCCAGACATAGGCGATTGGTTAGGCGCCTCCTAACCTAGCTTAGGAAACCACTTGGGTGCCGCGTAAGTCAATTTCAGGTGCAAAAAACACTCTGTTTTGAGTTATTTTAAAGGCAATTAAGTCTTTAAACACTCCTTACTCATCCCTAAACTTAACCCTACGAAATAATAGCTTCTAAACACATTACAACCCTATTAATATATCAAAGCTCATCATCGAAGAGCACCATAGGAGAAAAACAACTAGGGTTGCGCAATCAAGCTTGAAGATCCGATTCCAAGGAAATTCCTCTGTCAATCATCAAGAATCTTCCTTATATGGTATGTGTAGTGTTCATCCATGGATTCCATTTGTCCGTGGAATTCAAGAATCAATCTTTAAAATACAAAAGCTTGGTGAATTGTCGTGATATGATCATACCCATGTTGATGCTTGTTTGTTTTCCTATATAATAGTATTAGACTGTATATCTCATGAAAGTTATGTTGTTAGTTAAAAAACATGATCTTTAGATGGATTGATAGAATGCAAGTATGAAATCCTCCTATGCCTTAAAGAATGCATGCAAGGTGTTCGATAAAATACCTAGTATGTTAGAACTTCATATTTACATGATTTCATGATATCTAAATAACAAGTTCATGTTAGTCATACACTCCAATATGAATTTCCATGCAAATTATGTGTTGTTATTGTTTAGGTATAAAACATGTACGATAATGAACATATAAATTATGTACACAAAATATATCCATGCTTTCCCTACCATGTTTGAGATGTTGAATAAATACATGAAGTATAATAGCCCCAAATCAGTACAATATGAACTAAACGTTACATGTTGTCGTTCCTTTATGCTTGAATGGTTTCCATGCGATTACTATGAATAGTATATGTTATCGGAATGCCCATGATATTAGAATATGAGATTTATGACTTGATTATAAGACTTCCTATTCATGATAGATATTATGATGACCATGTACTTCATGAAATCCCCCACTCATGTATTATGGATTGTTATTGATGGTCGTGTACTTAAGAAATTCAAGTTGTGTCAGTTTCCTTCCATCGAGTCCTGGGGGTACTTGTACCCAAAAAATATAGTTGTGTGCCAAGAACCATGCCATATTTTCCCGATACTCTCAGTCAAGCCATGATCTATAGAATTCAGTCAATCATGTGACTCAAGAAAACTCAGAAATCTCAGTAATCTCAGTAGTCCAGTAATCTCACTAATCTCAGTGCTCAGTAACTTTAGCAACCTCAGTATTCATAGTTAATCTCAGTAACTTCAGTACTCTCAACCAGTCCTCAGAACTAGTACATTCCGTCAGTTATTGGAATCCAGTAAATTTAGTTTAGCCCTGCTAAACAATACCACTAGTATCAGTCCAGTTAATCAGTATCAGTTCAGCTAATCAGTTTAGTTCAGTTATTCAGTTCAGCTTAGTTATTCAGCTCAGTGTCCTTCAGATGGGAGTAGAAGTTAGCACTGAGTGAACCCAAGGATGGGAACTCACCCGCCAGTTTAGGATGTGATTCTTAGTAGCAATCCTTATGTTCCAGAACTACGTAGCCAGCGTAGGTTGAGACATCTTAACCCGCCAGATTAGGGTTGATGAGGTGGCTTAATCCATCAGTTTAGGGTTCCCACCATTCTCATTGAGTACCCGCCAGATAAGGGTTACTCACAGTTGTCCTTACTAGTGGCGCGGTATTGACGCCCCTCTAGTCGGGGCATAGATTGGACCCCAACTTAGCCATAACGGCATACACGGGGCATGTTTGTTAAACACTATTTCCTACAGTTTCAATCATAGATTTTAGGATTGTCAGCTATAGCTACCCAGTCTCAGTAAAGAACTCAGATAGTTCTTCAGATTTCAGTATATCAGGACTATCAGATACAGTCAACTCAGAAATAAAATTGAACTCAAATAGTTTCCTTCAAATTTATGGACTGTCAGATACAATCACTTATGCTATCAATAAAAAAATTTATCAGAACTCATACTATCAGTACTCAGCTTCAGGACTTTCTGATACAGTCAGTCAGACCAGTTCTTCATAATTTGAACTGTCAGAAACAATCATTCCTTTATCAGTAATATAGTATCAGTCTCCCAGTATTCAGTAATACAGTATCAGATCAATCACTTATTAGTGGTCTATATATCAATATTAGTAAACTAAGTCTTTTAGAATCTCATTATCAGTACACTCATGTTGTCAGTATTCAAACTCAGTAGTCCGTATCTCTACGAGTTCAGTTACAGTTATGTATGCATGTATGTACTCTCACGTTCATATCAGTCAGTATTGTCCATGCACATAACCCTTTCCATTTAGCCTACCTCACTCGTATAATCAGTACATTCAGATGTACTAACGCATTTGCGCTATGGTGCTTTCTCTTATGTTACACCATAGGTTCAGAGGCATGAGCTCCTAATCAGCAGTAGATTCCAGGATAAGCAGTCAGAGTTAGACATGATTAATCATCCTTTGAGGACATGATAATTTCATTTCTATTTTAGTTTTCACATTATTTCAGTAGTTGGAGTTAGTTAGGGACATGTCCCAACAAATCCTTATTTAGTTAAGTTAGAGGCTTTCGGACTAGATGTTAGATTAGATGTTCAGACTTCAGTATTTATGTTCCTTTTTGGTATTGTTATACCATATTTTTCAAATATGTATTAGTATTGAACCTTATGGCCTTACAATTCATGTTTCCGCATACTTTATGAGATATTATGCAGTTTACAGGTACAGATATCAGTCATGGGTTAGCTTGTGGTCCTTTGGGGTCATGAGCACCGTGTAGTATTTCGGTTCAGAAAATCAGGGCGTTACACTACCTAACCCTCTTTATTCCCATTTTTAAATCTTTAAAACATGCATTCTGTAAAAACATACTCCAAAAACATACTCTGTTATGGCATACATACTTATGGTATAGTCATACCATTGACTTGCAAGTCACATCTCTCAGCCATTGTTAGTTTATTACAATCTTTGTTTTCAAAACATAAAATTTGAGACCACCATATCGATAAATCAATTTGACGAACCATTTCTTTAAATACACATGTATGCAACTCTCTTTGACAACATTTAAATGATACAAGGTGGTCATGTCAAAATTTCTTAATCTTACGCAAATCTTTCTCTCTTTAACAAAACACATTTATGTCAAAAAACTCCCTCTCAACATCTCTAAATCATGCTCAAAATACTATGGTATTTGAGTAAACTATTTTCAAGCCATAAATCATGCATTTCAAATCCTTCACATTAATATCATTAACTTAAATTTATCACAAGAGAGGGATTTCATAAGTGGTGCTCTCAAACAATCTTCTATCTAAATTTTCATACATATACATATACATTTAAATCAATTTGAAGGTGGAAAAGGGGCTAAAGACCAAATCAACAGTATAATTAAACATTCATAATGTATAATAAAATCATGTATTTCAAAACCCTTTTTCTAAATTTATGCTTGATAATCTTTAAATCATGTTCTAGTATTTACAAGCCCATGTAGTTTTTAGGATAAACCCCACATACATTAGATTATGAACTTTGGATGAACACTTAATTTTGGGATTCTATTTGTGCTTTTGATGGATGATTCTTGAAGATCTTAGTTTGGGGATTCTAATTCTTGAATCAATTTTGGAATTAATGGTGAAATTTTGAAGGATCTTGAATCTTAGGTTGAGGCCCTAGGGTTTGGTTCTTGAGTAGATTTGAGAGAAAGGAGTGTATTTTTGGTGAAATGGATGTTGAACTCAGTGTTTATGGAGTTATGGGGTAAAGGGAAAATACCAAAATATCCCTCCAAAACCGTTTAGGAAATGCTGAATTTTAAAGGTGATGACCTTGGCTGATAGGTCGTCACATATGTGATAACTTATCACACTAGGTCGTCACTCAGAGGCTGATTTTTGTAAGTTACTGACTTGGGCTAACGACATGGCTGATAGGTCATGACATATGTGATAACTTATCAGCTCAGATCATCACTTGTCGACAAACAGACATGCTGAAGTAAAATGGGTATAACTTTTTACTCGAATCTCGGATTCGGGAAAAATTGGCATCATTGGAAAGCTAATTCGATAAAATTTCATTTGATATATATTAATCCATAAATTTAGTCATATAAAATGAGTTATGGTCGATTGAATCATATCAAAGTTTCGATGCTCACTCAAACTCGAACGATAGGAAAACTTTCAACTCGTCCTTAAGATTGGGGACCTCTATTATCTCAATTTATGCTCAAATAGGTTTCCACACTACATAATTGATTAACATGCCAAATTTGCATAGGATTTATGGCTTTTGGATCATCTACACATAGAAATGATGATTTTTCTTTCTAGCCCAAAATGTGGGGTGTTACAACGCCATTATTGTTGTAATAGTAAAACTTGTGTTGTTGTTTATTATGTACTTTGATATTTTTAACTCATTGTTGAGAACATAAATGTTAATATTTTAAACTGGAGTGTGTTCTTCGAACATATGGATCATTTGTTGCACCAGATCTTTTGGAAGAACACAATACAGATCATCAAATTAGATTGTATTCATCGTATAAATCACCAATCTATTGCGACAGATGGGCCATCGATTAGAACAACATAGTACAATTCTTGCCACTGGTTTGTGTTCTTCCAACAGATGACCAATCTATTTCAATAAATGGTCCATTTGTTGGAAGAACTCAAAACTCAAGTTATTGCTACTGGATTCAAAATTGTGCTAAACACACAATCCTTACCTCCAACCCTTGACATATTAACAAGAAGAAATAGATAAAATAAAAGTTAAATAATAAATAAAGTCAGAGTCTACCAAACATAGATTTTTTAATTAAACAAAATAAAATACATATTGCTTAGGTAGAATCTGACGTAAATAAAGAAAAATAAAAGAAAAAACATAACCTAATTATTATTATTATCATATTATTATTATTATCATTAACTGGTCAATTATGAATGGACAACAGCAAGGCCCTCCTCAACCTTCGAATCTCATGCATCATCCTTGCTCTCATGGCGCCCAACTCCCATTGGAGTTCATTAACCTGCCTTTAAAGTTCCTGCATTATGTCACATAGAATTGCCACTTACCAAATAGGATCAGCCATATCTAGAACACGCATGCATTAACAAAAAATATATAACACTAAAAAAAAAAAAGAGTCCAGATATAATACAATATATACTACCAACTAGTAGATTTAAAAAAAATTAGCTCAACAAAAAAAGAATCTTCTCTTTGAGGAGAAGTGGTTGAAGATATAATATGAAAGACAAGATGCAAGAAGTAAATAAAGTGGAGTAGACTGAACGAGTTAGGAAGGGACCTATTTATAGAGGATTGAATAGGAATGTGTTAGGCAAAAATTACGATTGTTCACCTCCATTTTATTAATTACATGCCTTAATTAAATCAAACTGGTGACTTTTTTATTAATGTGAAAAGTCATGACTTAATTAAATCAAACTGATGACTTTTTGATTATTGTCAAAAGTCATGAATTTTCAGCTTTTTTAATATTAATTAGTTCTTAAATTTAAATAACTATTTTCCTTAATTAAATAGTCAAAAACTTTGCAGTTTTTAATAACTGCTTCTTTTAATAATAACCATTTCTATTGATTTGTTGCAATAGATGGACCATTTATTTCAACAGATAACCCATCTGTCACAATAGATTTACCATCTGTTGCAAAAAATGGTCTATGTGTGTAACAAATGAGTCATTTGTTGCAACAGATGGATTATCTATTGCGATAGATGGACCATCTATTAGAAAAGTTGTTTTGATATCTTCTGACGGTTGATTCATCAGTTGCAACAGAAGAAGAATTTGATTCATCAATTGTTTTGAATATGTTAGACAAAAAGTTACGGTTGTTCACCTCTTTTTTAATAATTATATCCCTTAACTAATCCAAACTGATGATAACTCTTTGATTATTTAATGAAAAAAATTAATTTAAAAATAAAAAAGGTGAAAAGTTGTGTCACAACTTTTCACCTATTTAATAGTAACATCAGTTATTAAAACTAAATAATTATTTCTTATGATTTTAAATTATGTTTATTATTTATTTATTTTTATTTATGTCATGACTCTTCACTCTTTCAACAACCCTTTATTTATTAATAACCATTTTAGTCAATTTTTTCAATAGATGGACCATCTGTTGAAATAGATTTGTCATTTTTGAAAGAACACAAACCAGTGGAAAGATCTGTATTGTGTTCTTCCAGCAGATCTGTTGCAACAATGTGCCATACATTGGAAGAAGAGGGTTTTGAGTTTATCCAACAAATTAACCATCTATTGCAACATATTGGACATCTATTGGTTTAACGCAATCTAGATTAATGTTGTTCCAGTAAATGTCCATCTGTTGCAATAGATGGGTAATCTGCTGAAAATATTTTTTATAGTCTTTCATAGTTAGTTCCTGTTTTACCTCTTTTTATTGATGGACAAGTTAATAAAAATATATTTTATATAATAAATATTAACATTTACATCCCCAGCATTAAATTAAAATTATCAAAGTCCATATCAAACAACAACACAAGTTTTTAGTTACAATGATCATGGTGCATCACATATGTAGCACTTGTTTTATCATGACGGGCATGTAGTCATTTGACATTGAAGATGGCTACCTTTTGAGCCTCTATAGTTTTGTACACTAGTTCACAATGGGAACTGAAGATTAAACACTATTTGACATTGATGGGGTAGGAAGAATAAGGTACGTATAGATGGATGGATTCACTTTCATGTGTGGGAGTTATGTATTGCTGATAGGTTATCATGGCAATGCACATAAAGTACAATGATTTTTTGAATGCAGTTTTTTACCGATTAGGCATTGATTCTTCAAACAAGATCCTGCATTTTATATTTAAGTTTGATAAGTGCGATTAATAAGGCTGAGGGACCATGAAGGTGGTGTTAATACCCTATTATAATTTAATAATGGTTTTGCTCATGTTTGTGTATGTCAAGTTTTGAGAAAGGATCAATATTTGATGGCAGTGTAGATATTCAATAGTTATTGGACTGGTTGTAATGATGCAATGGACTTTGAGAAGGCCTTCGAAGCCTTCCAATGTAGCAAATAAGAATGGAAAACCAATAAAAATTCTCCTAGTCCAAATTTATATAGCTAGGTTGCTCATGAAAGCGATTATATAGTAGAATATGTTGTAGGAGAATACCTGTGAGGGGGAAAAGAGTTGTTGAAGATTGTATCATCTCAGACCTTATTAAAGAAGAAACATAGGGTAGCAGGCAAGGAACTTCTAGAAAATCTGGCCAATGAAATTGACTTGAAAGATGAAAATTCTGAATGAGCTACAAATATGAAAGTGTATCCAAAAACTAAAATCCTTCAGTCGTTGTTGAAAAGAAAAATGGTAAAGTGGACTGGAGCTGGACACTTTGCTAGGTAACCGTGACTAGTTAGTGTGACCTGAATAAAGACCCGCAAAGCACAGGATCAGAACTCTAAGAAAGCAGTTTTGCGAGCATTGAGGAATGGAAAGATGTACAGTCAGAATGAAATTTAAACCAAGAACTTCTAAATTAAAAATAAGGAAAGACAAGGCATCAATTTCTGAAGCCTAACTTGAATCCCATGCCTTCTATTTGTTGTTCTTATTAGGTCAATGGTAGTGGAAACAAAAAGGTCTGAAGTTGGGCAGAAATACTATGCCTTTTTGTTTCCATTGTCTTTGACCTAACCAAAACCACAAGCAGAAGGCTCGGGATACAAGTTTAACTCAGAAATTGCCACCTTGGCTTGATCCCTTATTTTTACTTCAGGAGTTCTTGGTTTATGTTTCATTCCTAACTATCCTTCCTTCCAACCCTTGATGCTCATAAAGTTGGTTCCTTTGATTTTTGATCTTGCACTTTATAGGTCATCATTCAGGCCATGCTAAGTAGTCGTAGTTACCTAGCAAAGTGTCCATCTCCAGTCCACTTCACCATTTTTATTTTCAACAAGTTATGGATTTTTATTTTTGGATACACTTTTATTTTTTTAGCTCATTCTATTTTTTTATTTTTCATGTCAATTTCATCAGCTAGATTCACTACATGTTCCTTGATACCCCATGTTTATTCCTTAATAAGGTTTGAGTTGATATAGAGTCTTTAGCTTCTCCCCTATCCCTCACAGATATTATCCCAAGCACCTATTGCTGTATAATCATCACCCCGATCACCCCAGCCATATAAATTTTTATTAGGATAATAACTATATAGATTTCCATTCTTGTTTACAGCAATGCGAGGCTTTGGAGGCCTTTCAAAAGTCCATTGAGCCCTTAAAATTAGTCCAATCACAATTGAATCTTTACACTGCCACTAAAAACTTGATCATTTTCCCTTCTCCAAACTTGGCACATAAACAATAGGAAAACAATCATTAAACTATAACAGGATATCAACACCACTTGCTTGGTTACTCAACCTTATCAGTTCAAACCTATCAATCTTAAATGTAAAATACAATATCTTGTTTGAATAATTAATGTCTAATCGGTTGATGTGCTTTATATCTATTTTTATGATAACATGATCAGTAATACATGTCTCCCACATATGAAGTGGTTCCATTTGCATGTAGCTTATTCCTCCGAACCCATCTTTACTCTAGCCTTATATGTTGGTCAGGAAAAAGATAATCCACTTTTACTTTGTTTTATTTTGGGAGACATCTTTTATCTACAAATAAGAGAAAAATAAAAAAAACATTGCAATTAATGTCTTCATAATTTTTTAAAAAAAAGGTAAAAAAAAATTCAATAAATACAACACATTACAACAAGCATTCCAAAATATGAGCCATCTGTTACAACAGAGGACCCATCTATTACAATAGGTGACTGATATGTTGCAAAAGATAGGTCATCCATTGAAAGAAATCAAACCAGCCTTGCTACTAGTTTGATTTCTTCCAACAAATGCTCCATCCGTTACAACAGATGGGTCATCTATTTGAAGTGTTGTTTGGATTTATTCCAACAACTGATTCATTAGTTAAAATAAATAGGGAATCTGATAGAAGACCTATTTTAATATCTTCCACCTTATGTTCCACCTGTTGCAACACCAATACCACCAACACCAACAATAACATCAACAATAGCATCAACAATAAAGAAATAAATAAAAAAAATCGATACTGCCAACAAGGCTTTTTAAGTTCTCGCAACAAATGACGTTTTTGCATATTTTAATAAAAATAATGGTTCGTTCATCCAATGCTTAAAAGACATATTTTTTTAATTTTTTCAATAAATATGATATGGGTAATGGGTAAATAAATAAACACAACAGATGTAAATAACCAATGTAAAAATATGGTATTTACAATTTCAATTTTTGTCATTAAAAAACATACAAATTTAATGAAACAAGCAAAGAAAATGATGAGAAGGAAAAACCAACAGTGAACAATACCTGCCATGTCAAAAGCAAAGGGATCAACACACTAATTTCAGTCAATAAAAGATATATATTGGTTGAGATCCAAAAGGATCCTCATGCAAAAGAAGATAAAAAAGGAGGCATGGTTGAAGGAGGGAGGATTCTAGAGATAGGTTTAAATATTTATTAATAATTTATGGTGGTAAAATGATTTGATAAGAACGAGGAGACGATATTGATGACTTTGAAAAGACAAGACATGACAACCCAAGGAGGAGATTTCTAAGTTATCCAATAAAAATTTTTACTGCCTTTGTATTTTTTCCTTTTTTATTTTAGATAGAAAATTACTTTAAAATAAAAAAAATATCTTAGAATAGATAAGTCCTCTATTACAACAAATGTCTATATCTATTAGAAAAATTCCAATAGATCAGTCATTTGTTGCAATAAATGACAACATCTATTTAATATGTCTTTATATGTTTGATAATTTCCAACAGCTGATTTAAATGTTGCAACAAATGGCATTATTAGTATTATAATGAAAACTAAATAAGTCATCAGTTGTAATAGATGAATATCTGTTTTAATAAAGGTCTATAATTATTTGATAATTTTCAATAGATGTGTCATCTATTGCAATAGGTTAGTCCTCTATTTATTCAAATTAGTATGATTTATCTATAATTAAGAATGAGTCCATTGGTTCAGCTATAATTTTAATTAATGTCGTTGCAATTGCATGATATTGGTATTATGTTTCTCCTGGCCGGAGTAACCGCTTGATCAATTTGAGTTGAAATAATTTATAAAAAGATAATTTTTGAAATATCTAAATTGATTTATCTAGAATTAAAGATGATTTCATAGATTCAAGTACAATTTCATTGATGTTGTTGTAATTGCATGATGTTAGTATCGTGCTCATCCTAATCAGAGTCAACAATTGATCAATTTGAGTTGAAATGCTTCATATTAAGTGATTGTTTGAAATATCTAAATTGATTTAGATAGAATTAAGGATGATTTCATAAGTTCAACTATAATTTCAATAGATGTCATTGCAATTAACTGATGTCAATATTGTGTTCGTCCTGATCGAAATCATCAATTGATCAATTTGAGTTGAAATGATTCATATAAAGTCCTTATTTGAAATATCTAAATTTATTTAGCTAGAATTAAGGATGACTTCACATGTTCAACTACAATTTCAATTGATGTCACTGCAATTACATGATGTTAAATTTTATTCATCCTCACTGAAGTCATCAATTAATCAATTTGAGTTGAAATGATTCACATTAATCCATTATTTGAAATATATAAATTGATTTATCTAGAATTAAGGATGATTTCATAAGTTCAACTACAACTTCAATTGATGTTGTTGTAACTGCATAAGGTTAATATTGTGTTCGTCTTAACGGAGTCATTAATTATCAATTTGAGTTGAAATGATTCATATCAAACCATTTTTTGAAATATCTAAATTTATTTAGTAAGAATTAAGGATGAGTTCATAGGTTCAACTATAATTTCAATTGATGTTATCGTAATTGCATGACGGTGGTATTATGTTCATCCTGACTGAAGTCATCAATTGATCAATTTGAGTTGAAATGATTAATATCAAGTCATTTCTTGAAATATCTAAATTTATTTATCTAGAATTAAGGATGAGTTCATAGGTTCAACTACAATTTTAATTGATGTCATTGTACTTACATGACGTTGGTATTGTGTTCATCCTAACCAAAGTCAATAATTGATTTTTGAATTAAAGTAATTTTTACCAAGCCATTTTTTAAAATATCTAAAGTGATTTAGCTATAATTAAGGACAAGTTCATAGGTTAAACTACAATTTTAATTAATGTCGCTGCAATTGAATGATGTTGTTATTGTGTTCATCCTGTTCGAAGTCATCAATTGATCAATTTGAGTTGAAATACTTCATATCAAGCTATTTTTGAAAATATCTAAATTAGTTTAACTAGAATTAAGGATGAGTTTATAGGTTCAACTATAATTTTAATTGATGTCGTGGCAATTACATGATGTTGGTATTGTGTTTGTCCTGATCGAAATCATCAATTTGATCAATTTAAGTTTAAATAATTCATATTAAATTGTTATTAATTTAACATTAAATTCATTAAAGTTCCAGTTGAACTTATTAACTAAAAACTAATTTTAGTGAAATTATTTTAATTTATTATGAAACAGTTAAAATTATCTCATTTAAAAAATTAATTAAGATCAATTCGGACCTATTTAACATTTTCAAAACTTGTCATTCTTTTCCAAAATACAAATCAACCCATACAAATTATCCATTTGCTGGAAAAATGTTTCATCATTTTAAATATTGAGTTCTCTCTATTCTCTTTCTCTCTCAATAATACAAACAATAACTACTTAACCTATTTCTCAACACTTCACACTAGATCAATTTTCTTCCCATTTTCAAACACATAGTGCTTATTTTTGACTTCCTTCTTACTTGTATCTATCATTTTCTCTCTCTTTGTAGGTAACAGAGTTCGAAAAGAGTTATACATTTCTTTTTTTTTTAAATTAGGAATTTTTAGTTAATGATGAAAAATAAGACTTTTAGTTGTATTAGCTTTAAGAATGGGTTAATAATTTTGAGTTTTGATGCTAAAAAATTTAGTAGTATTAGCCATAGCGTTGGTATTGGTATTAGTGGTATTGGTGGTAGTGGTGTTGGCATTGGTGGTATTAGTAGTGTTGTTGGTGTTCATGGTGGTGTTGGTGGTGGTAATGGTGGCTATGTTAGTGGTGTTGGTACTGGTACTGGTGATGGTATTAGTGGTGTTGGTGGTGGTTTTGGTGGTGTTGGTGGTATTAGTGGTGGTAGTGGTATTAGTATTAGTAGTGGTGGTGGCATTGGTATTGGTGTTAGTGGTTGTGTTGGTAGTAGTGGTATTGGTGGTGTTGGTGTTGGTGATGTTGGTATTGGTGGTGTTGGTATTGGTGGTGTTAGTTTTGGTGGTGTTTGTTTTATTGGTATTATTGGTGTTGGTGGTGGTAGTGGTGTTGGTGTTGGTGGTGGTGGTGGTATTAGTTGTTGAAGCACGCTAGGTTTTGGACCTTAGAAATTTCTTAAGTTTTGAACTAGCTGTCCTAGTAATGACTTACCATACGAGTCATATGGTGTGGGTATAGGTCAGGTGTCCCAACTCATAAGGTGTCTTATGACTGGTGGTTGGGTTTTTTTATGGTTATGGTTTGGTGGTAGGAGTCGTTAAGGGTGGAGATGAATTGTTTGGTCAGTCCCTTAATCAAACCGATAACTTAGTGACTTAAATTAGCTCTAAGTACGAGTGGCTTACTAAGAGTCATGAGGATAGGGTATGAGTAGTATAGTTGAATCGTATGTTATCTAGAGTAAATCCCTTTGGATTCTATCTTGGGTACGACTGGACCATACGAGACATATAGTTTGGTCACGAGTGAGGGACAGAGAGTCATATAGTGGATAGTGTATGGGTTTCCAACTCACTGTCTTGGTGATGACTCAATGGTATGAGTCATATATTATGGTCATGAGTCACAAGGTCGACTTGTAACCACCTACAAAAATTTTGAAATTATAAGTTGGGGGCATTTTGGACATTTTCCCTTTGTAGCTCCCTTTGATACCACGACATAAAACACTATTTAGGGCTTTATTAACCTATTATTCTCAATCAAACACTCAAAATCTCTCTTAAACTCTCTCTCAAGCAAAAGGTTAGGGTTTCATCAAGATAATCAATTAAAGCTTTCAAGGGTGGTTTCTCTTCATCTTCCTTGGTTCCTAAGGCATTTTACTCCTCCCTCATTGTTATTTTCAAAAGTGCATGTGTTTTAATGTATGATTAATGATATTTTTATTATTTGAAGTAATGGTTGAGAATTTTGGATGTGCATAGTTGATTTAATTATTTTTTCTTTCATGCTTCTAGTATGATTTTGACATTGTGGGATGCATGTTAATGGTAAATGGATTTTGGGCTATTAGAGATTCCCTAAATTACTTGGTTATCATTTTGTAACCTATGTGCCCTCAAGCTGTTTGTTAAAATACCAATGAGCAGGATTTTTGACACATTATTTGACTACTCTGGATATCTTTCCATTGCATAAATGGGAATGGAACCTGAATTCGTCTGGTTGAATTTAAACAGTTTGGAATGGCCTTGGTAGCCTTGGTTTTTGGTTTAATTGGAATATTTGGAGTCAACTTAGTTTAATGGTTTTCGTATGGCATAAAATGATAGACTTTCAAGCTCTAATGTTGGTTTGATGATGACAATGGTTAATGCCTAATTAAAAGACTCCTTGATAAATGGTTGAGAATGTGTATATGGTTTTAATATGGGATTTAAAAGGGTCGAGTAGGAAATCCGTGAGAAGGGGGTCTTGGGGAGACCGACATTGGAAACTCATGTTTGCCTATGTGAGGGTGATCTTGGTGACCATGTTTATGATGTCACACTTTTTATTTTTGAAGATGTATTAGTCATCTCAGGTTTTTTTCTATGGTTATGCGTCTAACACGCACTGGGGCTCTTTCAGCAGCGGGAGCTGAACCTATATAGCCCATGGGTGGTTCTAGGACGGTCAAGGTACTCAACCCAGGTTAAGGTTTTAAATTAATGTTAAACTCATTTTCCTCTCCCAGCACGATATATATTTATGTGTGTGTATGTGTGTGATTGCATATAGTTATTTGATTTGGTTTTGTATAATAGCATTATTTTATCTTTATCCCTGAGTATATGTTAGGGTTCTTTCTGCTAACTGTCTTTGGCCATTGTATCCCTATGCGATACAAGAATAGGCCATACTACTATTCCTCCTACTTAGTGACTTATATTCGAGGATAGCTTTAAGTCAGATTGAAATGGTGAGATTCCATACTCAGGAAGTCTACATTTCATGCTATGGACTTCTTTTCATTATTTTTGTTTCTTGGATATTGGTTGGGGGCATGTCCCGAACGAATTTTATGTGATTCTAGTTAGAGGATTTGTTAGACTATTATGGGTATGGGTGGTGTCAGTATCAGTGTCAGTCTTGGTAGTAGTATTAGCATTGGGGTTGCACCTGTTGGATATTTGATTGAGGTTGTTGGATTACAAATATAGACTTTATTTAATGACTTTGAATTATTATCGATTTATCTTATTATATGTTTGAAATTTATCCTACATAGGGTGTAGGGTAGTTACGGTTGGGTGCTAAGGGGTAGACTCCGGTCCTAGTTGGATTTGAGATGCCCGACATAACTAGGCCGTAGTTTGGGTTATGTTAGAGTGGTATCAGAGATCTATGTCCATGGTTAATTGGGTGTTCGACAAAATCGTATCGAGTAGTGTCTCTTTTAGGGGTGTGTAGCGCGCCATACTCATAAGGAAGAGGCTATGAGGCATTTAAGAATACTTCTTTTTCTTTTGTTTTAGTTTTAACTTATAGAGTCTAAGTTCCAAAAATCTTCTCTAATACTCGTTTGTTCACTTTTCAGATCATGTCTCCCAAACGATCTGAAGTTCACAGAAACTCTTTTTTCCTACCCGAGAAAAATATTGATGGGACCCATCCTACTTATGGTGTCCTTACTCGATCTAGGGGTCAAGTTCCTGATTTTTCTCCTAGAGTTCCACAGGTTCCCTCCATTCCTTCCCAAGCTCTACGAGTAGATATAACAAATGCTGAGTTTTGCCATTCTTCTATTCATAAGTTGGCACAATTGGTAGCTTCTTAGGCCGAGCATGTTTTTTCCAGTACTCCATCTTCTGAGGCCAGAAGGGTTGGCCAGCTTATGAGGTTAAACCCTCCTGTGCTCACTGGTGTATGTGATGGAAAAGATCTTTTGCATTATGTATGCTACTAACGTGGAGGGTGTGGAATTTATAGCCTATCAACTGAAAGATGTAGGATACTAATGGTATGAGGAATGGGAATAGACTAGGCATGACACTGCTGATTCATCCCCATAGGATAATTTCTCTAGTTCTTTTGTAGACCACTTTTTCCTTGGGAGTTGAGAGAAGCGAAGGAGGAACTATTTGTTAATCTGAAGCAAGGAAAGATAACAGTCAAGCGGTATTCCTTGAAGTTTCATAAGTTGTTTCGATATGCTCTAGAGTTGGTTTATAGCTTAGGGATAGAATGAGGAAATTTACTTATGGGTTGTCCTAAGAATTAATCTTAGAGAGTAAGGTTGCCATGTTGAACAAGGATATGGATATCTCTAGGCTGGTTATGTACATATAGCAGGTCGAGGAAGAGAAACAAAAGCAGGCTGATATTAGAAAGAGGCACAATAAGAAGTTTAGATATTTTAATTGGGGTGATGGTCAACAACAGAGTGGCAGGAATGGTGGAAAGTGGTCCGAAAAGAAGTGGGGCAATTCTGGGACTTACTCGGCGACTAAAGCTACCAACTAAAGCCATCCAATAATAGATATTTTCAGAGTGGAGACAACTATAGAGCATAGGGTACCCAATTTCAGGATAGTGGGACCTAGCCAACTCCATCATATCTTCCATTAAATTTTATGGTCGATTGTATAAGGGTTACTGTGATGAAGGAAAGGACAAGTATTTCAACTGTGGTAAACTAGGGTACATGATTAGAAACTATCTGGTTGGTAAGGTTGCCTCTAGGAAAAATAAGTTTTCGATTGCCTCTTCATCAACTCTGGCACCAAAGGGTGCAATATCTAGTTCCGACACTGGTCAGAACCGTCTTAATGCTCTTATTACCCTCTAGGATTCTGAGGCATCACCCAATGTCATGACTGGTACATTGAAACTTTTTTACCGTGATATGTACTGTTCACTTGATCTGAGGTCCACTCTTTCTTATATGACCTTATTTATGGCTATGCATTTTGATTTTGATCCTGAGTGTGTTTCGAATCCTTTGTTTGTTTCTACCTTATTGGGTGACTTTGTGGTGGCTAGAAGAGTCTATAGAGGTTGTGTGGTATCTGTGGGTATTCGGGAGACTCTGGTGGATCTATTTGAACTAGATATGGTTAATATCGATGTCATATTAGGTATGGATTAGTTATGCTCGTGCTATGCTTCCCTAGACTGTCATACCCATAAGTTTGTCTTTTAAATTCCCTAATTAACTTTTTATTGAATGGGACGATGGTTCACTAGCTCCTAAGGAAAGGTGTATATCATATCTTAAAGCTCAAAGATTGATCTCCAAGGAGTGTCTCTATCATCTGGTTTAAGTTAAAGATTTTAACTTGGAGAGTCCTTATTTATATTCCACCTCGGTAGTGAATGAATTTATTGAGGTCCTCTCTGATGACCTTTCTGGTGTCCCTCCTGATAGGGAGATCAACTTTGGGATTGATCTTGTTCCTAACGCTCATCCTATCTTTATTTACCTATATAGAATGGCTTCGATTAAGTTAAAGAAGCTTGAGGAGCAATTAAAGGACCTTTTAGACAAAGGTTTTATTCATTCTAATGTATCTTCTTGGGGTACACTAGTTTTATTCATGCGTAAGAAGGATGGTTCCCTTCTAATATGTATTGATTACTGCTAGTTTAATAAGGTGGCAGTAAGGAATAAATACCCTCTTCCAAGGATAGATGATTTAATTGATCAGCTTCAGGGCGCTAAATTTTTCTCTAAGATTGATCTTCGGTCTGGGTACCATCATCTAAAGAGTAGGGAGTTAGATATTCTAAGACTATTTTCATACCTAGTATGGCATTTTGAGTTTTTGGTTATGTCTTTGGGGTTGACTAATTCCCCAATGGCATTTATGGACTTGATGAACAGGGTCTTTTGTCAGTTTCTAGATTTGTTTGTGATTGTCTTTATAGATGATATTTTTGTATACTCTAATAGCAAGGTGTCATGCTAATCACTCCTGCATTATGTTGCAGACCCTAAAAAAGCAGCAGTTGTATGCTAAATATTTGAAATGTTAATTCGGGTTGAACATTATCACTTTTTTGGGTTATGTCATTTCTAGAGAAGGGATCATAGTGGATCCGCAGAAAGTTGCAATGGTTAAGAAGTGGCCTAGACCCATGATTCTAACTGATATTTGGATCTTCTTAGGTTTATCTTGGTACTACAAGAGGTTTATGGAAAGTTTTTTTACCATAGCTGCCCAGTTGACTACGTTGACACAGAAGAAAGAGCAGTTCATGTGGTCTGGTGCTTGTCAAGGTAGTTTTGAGAAGCTGAAGGATAAGTTGACTTTGGCTCTAGTATTGACATTTCCTGAAGGCACTGAAGATTGTGTAGTCTATTGTGATGCATCCTATGTGGGGCTTGGGTGCATTTTGACGTAGAATGGCAAGGTGATAGCTTATGCCTCTAGGTAGTTGAAAGTGTATTAGAAGAATTATTCGACTCATGACTTGGAATTATTGGATGTGGTATTCTCATTGAAAATCTGGCATTACTATCTTTATGGCATGCATGTGTATACTTTTTCAATAATAAAAGACTGCAGTATGTGCTTACTCAGAAAGAGCTAAACCTCAGACAAAAGAGATGGCTTGAGCTGCTCAAAGATTACGACATGACTATTCACTACCATTCAGGTAAAGCTAATGTGGTTGTTAATGCTCTTAGCAGGTTATCCATGGAAAGTCTTGCTCATGTGGATGAAGAAAAGTGGGAGTTGGTTAAAGATGTTCACCGTTTGGCTACCCTTTGAGTTTTCCACTGGGACTTTGAGGATGGTGGTGTATTTGTTTAGGAGGTGGCAAATTCATCCCTGGGTGATGAGGTAAAGGGGAAACAAGTGTTGGATCTTGTCTTGATAATGATCAAGGGTGAAGTAGGTAAGAAGAAGGTGATGGCCTTTGAGACTAGTGGAGATGGTACCTTGTGGTACCAAGGAAGGTTATGTGTTCCCAACAAAGATGGATTGCGAGAGAGGATCTTGGCTGAAGCGCCTCAGTCGCGCTATGCTATTCATCCTAGATTGATGAAAATGTATCATGACCTTAGGGAAATGTATTGGTGTAATAATATGAAGTGGGATATGTCTAGTTTTGTATCTAAGTGCATAGTGTGCCAGCAAGTGAAAGTTGAGCACATAAGACCCGAAGGATTATTTCAAGAAATTGAGTTGCCTATTTGGAAATGGTAGGTGATCAACATAGATTTTGTTACCAGTCTTCCTCGATCTCGGAATCAGTTTTATTCATTTTGGCTCATCATAGATAGAATGACAAACTCTGGTTACTCTTTGCCATCGCGGACAAATTTTTTGGCAGAGTATTATGTGAAGTTGTACCTCTATGAGATTGTAAAGCAGCATAGGGTGCATGTTTCTATCATCTCAGATTATGGCACGCAGTTTTCATATCACTTTTATAGGTCATTTTAGAAAGGTTTATTGACCAAGGTGAGTCTTTGTACAACTTTCCACCCACATTCGGAGGGGCAAGCAGAAAGGAATATTCAGATAGTTGAAGTTATGCTCTGTGCTTATGTGATTGACTATGGAGGTAGTTGGGTTGAGCATTTACCTCTTATAGAGTTTACATATAACAATAGCTACCTCTCTAGCATTAGGATGGCTATATTTGAGCCGTTGTATGGTAGGAGGTTTAGGTCTCCTATTTGGTGGTTCAAGGTTGGTGAGGCAGAGATGTTTGGCCTGGATTTGGTTCACCAAGACATGAAAAAGGTGAAGGTGATTTGGGATAGGCTTAGAGATGCCCAAAATCACCAAAAGTCCTATGTGGATGTGAGACATAGAGAGTTAGAGTTTGAGGTTGGGGATAAAGTCTTCTTAAAGGTGTCTCCCATTAAGGGAGTGATGCAGTTTAGGAAAAAAGGGAAGCTCAGTACCCAGTATGTTGGTTCGTACTTGATTTTGAGAAGGGTTGGCAATGTTGCATATGAATTGGAGTTTCCTTCTAGTTTGAACTCCATTCACTTGGTATTTCATATTTTTAAGTCGAAAAAGTGTGTGGGTGATCCGTCGCAGATTGTACCCATCAAGGATATTGGTATTTTGGATTCTCTGTCTTATAAGGAGGTCCCAAATAAAATCTTAGCTTGGAAAGTTCGTCAGATGCGGACCAAGGATGTAGCTTCAGTAAAGGTTCTATGGAGAAACCACAACATTGAAAAGGCTACTTGGGAAGCTGAAGAGGATATAAAGTCCAAGTATCTAATTCTATTTCCTATTTGAGAAGATTGTGTGTAAGGTGTATGTTGATATTACCCTCTTTGTTTTTTGACTTTCTATAGGAAAGATTGATTTCCTTGGTATTATTATTTTCTAACTTAGTTAAAGGTAAAAGTGGAGGAGCGTGGGATCCAAATCGTGCTTGAACTGTCTTGTTCCATCATTCGAGGACGAGTGATCCAAGTGGGGGAGAATTAAAACACCCTAGATTTTGGCCCTTGGAAGTTTCCTGAATTTTGAACATGTTGTCCTAGTAACAAATCACCATACGAGTCATATAATGTGGATACGGGTTAGGTGGTCCAACTCATAAGTTGTCGAGTGAATGGTGGTTGGGTTTCTGTTGTGGTTATAGTTTGGTGGTACGAGTTGTTAGGGGTAGTGACAGTTCAATTGGTCGGTCCCTTAATTAAATTAGTAACTGTAACACCCCAATTCCCTGAACCGAAATGCTACACGGTGCTCATGACCCAAAGGGACCACAAGCTAACCCATGACTGATATCTGTACCTTTATACTGCAAATCATGATATAATAATTCAGAATACATGAAACTGTAAGGCCATAAGGTTCAACTGAATACAATCATGTGAGTGAAAATACCCAAAACAACTCAATCTGAAAGCTAAGTCTGAACGTAAATCTGAAAGCCTCTAAACTATGTGCATAAGGAGTTGAAGGAACATGTCTCCAACTAACTCCGTAAAACTGAATTGAAGAAATACATAAATGTATCAAATCATATTGTCCTCGAATCAATGAGGACTCACTATGTCTCTGCAACTGGAATGCTACCGCTACTGCTGGGCTGGAGTTCGTGTCTCGGAATCTATGGTGTAACATGAAAACAAAGCACCATAGCGCAAATGCATTAGTATAACTAGAGTACTGAGTACACGAGGAAGGTAGGCTGAACATAAAGGGTTTCATGCATGAACAACACTGACTGACTAATATGAACGTGGGAGTGCAAAGACACATGTATAGAAACTGGGACCGTGAATACGTGATAGCATGACCTATAAGCTAATACATAGTTTACTGATAACTGTCATGACTGATACTGAAACTGATAACATGGATGACTATATCTGACAGTCCTATATATACTAAAATCTGAAGAACGCCCTGAGTTCTTTTACTGAGACTTATACTGAAACCGTGGGAGGTAGTGTTTAACCGACATGCCCCATGTATGCCGTTATGGCTAAGCTGAGGTCTAATTTCTGCCCTGAATGGAGGGGTGTCAATACCGTGCCACGGGTAAGGACAGCCTGTGATTGAACCATATCTGGAAGGTACTCAATGAGAACAGTGGGAACCCTAAACTGACGAGTTAAGCCACCTAATCAACCCTAATCTAACGGGTTAAGATGTCTCAATCTACGCTGGCTACGTAGTTCTGGAACACAAGGATTACTACTAAGAATCACACCCTGAACTGGTGGGTGAGTTCCCATCCTTAGGTTCACTCGGTGCTAACCTCTACTACCATCTGGAGAGACTGGACATGAATAACTGAATGTGCATGACTTAATCTTACTGAATTCTGTTAACTGCCGGAATGTTACCGATATCTGACAACTGACTAACATCATGAGGTTTTCCTGAGTCACATGACTGACTGAAGTGTATGGAATCATGACTTAAGTTCGGATATCGTAAAACATGACATGGCTCTGGGCACATAGCTATAGTTTTCAGGTACAAGTACCCCTAGGACTTGATAGGAGGAAACTGACACACATGACATGACTTGATCACAAGATTTGAGTCCACAATTCACAATATCATAAGTAAGGCTTTCATAATAAGAATGATTCACAACAAACTATCACATGATCGGGAATACACACAACATGTATATACTTGTATGGCTTCAATAACATGATCATTCCATATCGCAACAATATCATGAGCATCTCGTACAACTTCTTCAATTCAAGACAATAGCATGGGGATCACGTTGAACATAAACTTAGAACATGGAATAGTCATTTAGGACTTATCATGTCATAAAAGCATGATTTCTATTCCCTCAAGTATTTTCACAAACACCTTACAAGCACATCTTAGGCATAGGTGGATTCACCAAGATTACAAATATTCAACCACCAATTTCACATATTTGTACGTTAAATACCACCATATCCTCACAATAAACATACAAAGATCCCATCTTAGGCATCATCAAACTCCAACCACATGAACATCAACCACCAACAACATAAACATCATGATACAAAATTAAGAAGATGGTTCTTGAGCTTCATGGAAGAAAGGAGTCCATGAATCAACTCACGCATAGCTTAGAAGGAAGATTCTTGAAGATTGATAGAGGAATTTCCTTGAAATCGAATCTTCAAGCTTAGTTACGTAACCCTAGTTGTTTTTCTCTTTTAGTGCTCTTGGATGATGATCTTTGAGATGATAATAGGGTCGTAATATGTTTAGAAGCTATGTATTTCATAGGGTTAAGTTTAGGGACGTGTAAGGAGTGTTAAAAGACTTAATTACCCTTAAAATAACTCAAAAGGGAGTGTTTTTTGGCACCTTGAACTGACTTAGGCAGTGCCCAAATGATTGCCTAAGCTAGGTTGGGTGGCGCCTAACCAATCACCTATGTTTGGTTGGGCGGCGCCTAACCAATCGCCTATCCTTACTGTCTCTCACAAAAATGGGCATAACTTTTCACTCGGGTGCTGGATTAAGCCGAAATTGGTATCGTTGAAAAGATAATTCGATTATCTACAATTTGGTGGGTCTAAGTCAGCCAAATTACCATATTAAAATTGATTTATACTCGTTCAAATATGAACCTTGCACAATCAAACACTAAAACTTGATGGATTCAAAAACTCTTAGCTTGTGTTACCTTAACTGACTCATATGAACATGCTTAATGCATCATAAGCTATCCTATCACTAGGATATTCATTGTAAGTCATGTACTCAAGTATGAATCATAGGATAGGAGATTTCATACGTAAGAATACTTATTCACTTCCTAGCTTAAAAACATGCGGGGTATTACAATATCTCCTCTTTAGGAATATTTATCCTTGAATGAGAATTTACTGAGAAGGGATACAAGACAATAGAACCTGAACTGAACAGGAAGGACTGAAACTTGATCTCATGAATGACTTGCTAAACATACTGAACTCGTGCATATCTGATGCATAGACAACTGACACATGAATGCATGACTGAGTATAAAATGGTTAATAGGTACCAAGTTTATACTGGAAAAATGAACGTGAAACTAAATAAGATTAAGGAGAACTGTTACCTTGAGCTTGATCTGAATTGGCGGGGAAGAGGTGAGGATACTTGGTATGCATATCTGCTTTTGCCTCCCAAGTAGCTCCCTCATGAGACTAATTTCGCCAAAGAACCTTGAATAGAGGGACTTCTTTGTTCCTTAATCTACGAGTCTAATAATCTAAGATTTCGAATGGAATCTCTTCATAAGAGAGGCTATTCTGAATGTCGATGCTCTGAATAGGGACAACAATTGCTGGGTCACCTATGCACTTCTTTGGAAAAGAGACATGGAAGAATGGATGGACTGAGGCTAGATCTGAAGGCAACTCAAGCTCATAAGCTACCTTGCCAAAGTGACAAAGAATTCTGAAGGGACCGACATACTGGGGACTGAGTTTTTCTTTCTTGCCGAACCACTCCACTCCCTTCATGGGAGAGATCCTAAGATAGACATAGTCATTGACCTCAAACTCAAGATCCTTTCTATGAACATCTGTATAGGACTTCTGTCGGCTCTAAGCAGCCCGGAGTCTCTCTCTGATCAACTAAACATTCTCTAAAGTGTCGAAAACTAAGTCAGGACCTATGATTGAGGCCTCACTAACTTCGAACTAACCAATCGGAGATCTACATATCCTACCATAGAGAGCTTCGAATGAAGCAATCTGAATACTAGAATGATAGCTATTATTGTATGCAAACTCAATCAAAGGCAGGTGGTCGTCCCAACTTTCCTTGAATTCAATTGCACATGCCCTTAGCATATCTTCAAGAGTATAAATGGTCCTCTCTGCTTGACTATCTGTCTGAGGATGAAATGCTGTGCTGAGATGGACTTGGTACCAAGACCCTTTTGGAACGCTTTCTAAAAGTGAGAAGTGAACTGGGTACCTCTGTCTGAGATGATAGATAGTGAAACACCGTGTAACCTGACTAACTCCCTGATATAGAGTTTGGCATAATCCTCGGTGGAATAAGAAGTATGAACAGGAAAAAAATGAGCTGACTTGGTTATTCTATCTATAATGACCCAGACTGAATCATGCTGATGACGAGTTGTAGGCAAACCCGTCACGAAGTCCATGTTAACTTATTCCCACTTCCAAGTAGGAATGGTGAACTCTTGCATGGACCCACTAGATTTTTGATGCTCTATCTTAACCTACTGACAGGTAGAGTACTTAGCCATAAACTCTGCAACATCTTTCTTCATCTCACTTCACCAATAGATCTCCCGCATGTCTTGGTACATCTTAGTGTCCCCTGGATGAATAGAGTATCGCGCACCATGCACTTCTACAAGAATTCATTGCCTCAATTCATCTACACCTGGAACACATAGACGACCCTAAAAATGAAGAACACTATCTCCCCCTTAGGAGAAAACCTCGACTTTTTTATTTTGAATTGACTCTTTGAGCTTGACAAGGCTAGGATCCCTGTCTTGTTTCTTTTTTACCTTGGAAACTAGAGATGACTCTGAACTACAATGAACACATACATCACCCTTTGAAGAATCGACTAAGCGAATGCCTAGTCAGGCAAGCTGATGGATTTCCTAAGCCATCTTTTTCTTACTATCCTCAACGTGAGAAATACTACCCGTAGAGAGTTGACTGAGAGCTTCGGCCACAATATTGGCCTTGCCCGAATGATAAAGAACACTCATGCCATAATCCTTCAAGAGCTCTAACCACCTTCTCTGGCGAAGGTTGAGATTTTTCTGGGAAAAGACATACTGGAGGATTTTATGGTCTGTGAAGACATCTACATAAACTCCATAGAGATAACGCCTCCAAATCTTCAAAGGAAAAACTACCACTGCTAACTCAAGATCATGAGTAGGATAATTCTTCTTATGTGGCTTTAACTGTCTAGAGGTGTAGGCTATGACCTTACCATGCTTCATGAGCACATAACCTAAACCCACTCTGGATGTATCACAATAGACTATAAAACCATTTGAACCATCTGGAATAGCTAGAACTAGAGCTGAGGTGAGTCGAGTCTTCAACTCTTGAAAGCTCTTCTTGCATGAATCTGACCACTGAAACTTAATCTTCTTTTGAGTCAATCTGGACATGGGAGATGCAATAGAAGAAAATCCCTAGACAAACCATCTGTAATAGCCAGCCAAACCCAAGAAACTCCTAATATTTGATGGAGATATGAGTCTAGGCCAGTTTCTTACTGCCTTGGTTTTCTGAGGATCTACTCTAATTCCATCACTGGAAATAATATGGCCAAGGAATGCTACTGATCTTAGCCAAAATTCGCACTTGCTGAACTTAGCAAATAACTGGTGATCCCTGAGAGTCTGAAGAACAATCCAGAGATAGTCTGTATGATCACACTCTGTGAGAGAATAGACCAGAATATCATCTATAAAGACTATGACAAATATGTCCAAGTACTACTTGAACACATGGTTCATCAAATCCATAAAAGCTACAGGGGCATTGGTAAGACCAAATAACATGACTAAAAATTCGAAGTGACCATACCGAGTACAGAAAGCTGTCTTCAAAATGTCACATTCTCTAACTCTGAGCTGATGATAGCCTGATCTGAGGTCTATCTTGGAGAAGTAACTGGCACCCTGAAGTTGGTTGAATAGATCATCAATCCTGGGAAGAGAATATTTATTCTTGACTGTGACCTTATTGAGTTGATGGTAATCAATACACATCCTAGGAGAATCGTCTTTCTTGCGCATGAATAATACTGGCGCACCCCATGGGGAAACACTGGGTATGATGAATCCCTTATCTAAGAGATTCTTCAAATGATCTTTCAGTTCCTTGAGTTCTGTTGGTGCCATTCTGTATGGCAGAATAGAAATAGGTTGAGTATCCGAAAGAAGGTCTATGCCGAAGTCTATTTCCATTTTAGGAGGAATGCTTGGAAGATCTTCGGGAAAGATATCTAAGTATTCATTAACAACAGGGACTATTTTGAGGCTGGGAGATTCAGAACTGGGATCTTTAACATACACGAGATGATACACACACCCCTTAGAAATCATTTTCCTTGCCCGAAGGTAGGAAACAAGTTGAACCCTGACACGAACTTGCTCATCTTGGCTCTATTTTCTGCAACCACATGAGGAGCATACCTCGCTAGCTGAGTAAATTTGAGAGAATACACCCTAACCATCATATTACTCTACCTGAGGTTGATGAACTCAAGAACTTTGGCTTTCCTCAGCTCTTAGGGAAAGAATCTGTCTAAGAAGGCCGTGACAAATTCTTCCCTCTCGATAGGGCCTGTATCATCTAACCTCTCAGACTTCCACTATTTGTACCAATCACGAGCAACATCCTGTAACTAGCAGGCGGCTAACTCAGCACTCTTATTAGAAGTAACACCCATGATATTAATGACCTTCTGGACTTGGTCAATGAACTCCTAAGGTTCCTCATCAAACTTAGACCCATGGAAAGATAGAGGGTTCATCTGGGTGAAGTCTTGAACCCTAGCTACTTTGGGATTGGCCAGAATGACTGGTGGCTGTTCATTCTGTGCAGCCATGGACTGAGCAAGTGTGGTAAATGCGGCTCTAAACTTCGCATAGGAAACATGTTCGCCCAAAGGATCTTTAGGCTGAGGAGATGGCGGGTTTCTTCTCTTTGGGGCCATGGTCCGGAATAAGAGAAGAATGGATTAGACTGAGAGTTTAACTTATGATTATGCTCACTAGCATGACATGAATAATGAAGAAAAGGGACTGTTCCTAAAATATCTTATAGCCTCCCGCACACAAATGTGGTGCGCAACACACCCATGTATAAGACTTTATTATATTCGGATTTCAGACTTCCTAGGACTCCTTTGAACCTTAGGCTTTGATACCAAGTTTGTAACACCCTGATTCGCTGAACCGAAATGCTACCCGGTGTTCATGCCCCCGAGGGACCACAAGCTAACCCATGACTGATATCTGTACCTGTATACCACAAATCATGATATAATAATGTAGAATACATAGAACTGTAAGGCCATAAGTTTCAACTGAATACAATTATGTGGGTGAAAATACCCAAAACAACTCAATCTAAAAGCTAAGTCTAAATGTAAATCTGAAAGCCTCTAAACTATCTGAATAAGAAGTTGAAGGAACATGTCTCCAACTAACTCCGTAAAACTAAACTGAATAAATAAATAAATGTATCAAATCATATTGTCCTTGAATGAATGAGGACTCACTGTGTCTCTGTGACTGGAATGCTACCGCTATTGCTGGGCTGGAGTTCGTGTCTCAGAACCTATGGTGTAATATAAAAATAAAGCACCATAGCGTAAATACGTCAGTACAACTGGAGTAATGAGTATACTAGGAAGGTAGGCTGAACATAAATGGTTTCATGCATGAACAACACTTAATGACTAATATGAACGTGGGAGTGCAAACACACATGTATAGAAACTGGGACCGTGAATACATGATAGCATGACCTATAAGCTAATATATGGTTTACTGATAACTGTCATGACTGATACTGAAACTGATAACATGGATGACTATATCTGACAGTCCTATATATACTGAAATCTGAAGAATGCCCTGAGTTCTTTTACTGAGACTGATACTGAAACCGTGGGAGGTAGTGTTTAACCGACATGCCCAATGTATGCCGTTATGGCTAAGCTGGGGTCCAATCTCTGCCCCAACTAGAGGGGTGTCAATACCGTGCCACGGGTAAGCACAGCCTGTGAGTGACCCTTATCTGGCAGGTACTCAATAAGAATGGTGGGAACCCTAAACTGACGGTTAAGCCACCTCATCAACCCTAATTTGAAAGGTTAAGATGTCTTAACCTACGCTGGCTAGGTAGTTGTGGAACACAAGGATGACTACTAAGAATCATGCCCTGAACTTGTGGGTGAGTTCCCATCCTTGGGTTCACTCGGTGCTAACCTCTACTCTCATCTGGAGGGACTGGACATGAATAACTGACTGTGCATGACTTAATCTTACTGAATTCTGTTGACTGGCGGAATGTTATAATATCTGACAACTGAATAAGATCATGATGTTTTCTTGAGTCACATGACTGAGTGAAGTCTATGGAATCATGGATTGAGTTCAGATATCGTGAAACATGACATGGCTCTAGGCACATAGTTATAGTTTTTGGGTACAAGTACCCCCAGGACTTGATAGGAGGAAACTGACACACATGACATGACTTGATCAAAAGATTTGAGTCCATAGTTCACAATATCATAAGTAAGGCTTTCATAATAAGAATGATACTCAAAAACTATATCATGAGCATGTATATACTTGCACACAACATGTATATACTTGCATGGCTTTAATAACATGGTCATTCCATATCGTAACAATATCATGAGCATCTTATACAACTTCTTCAATTTAAGACAATAGCATGGGGATCACGTTGAACATAAACTTAGAATATGGAATAGTCATTTAGGACTTATTAAGTCATAAAAGCATGATTTCTATTCCCTCAAGTATTTTCACAAAAACCTTACATCCACATCTTAGGCATAGGTGGATTCACCAATATTACAAATATTCAACCACCAATTTTACATATTTATACGTTAAATACCACCATATCCTCACAATAAACATACAAAGATCCCATCTTAGGCATCATCAAACTCCAACCACATGAACATCAACCATCAATAAAATAAATATCATGATACAAAATTTAGAAGATGGTTCTTGAGCTTCATGGACGAACGGATTCCATGAATCAACTCACGCATAGCTTAGAAGGAAGATTCTTGATGATTGATGGAGAAATTTCCTTCAAATCGGATCTTCAAGCTTAGTTACGCAACCTAGTTGTTTTTTTCTTTTAGTGATCTTGGATGATGAGGTTTGAGATAATAACAGGGTTGTAATATGTTTAGAAGTTATATATTTCATAGGGTTAAGTTTAGGGACATGTAAGGAGTGTTAAAAGACTTAATTACCCTTAAAATAACTCAAAAAGGAGTTTTTTTTGGCACCTTGAACTGACTTAGGCAGCTCCCAAGTGATTGCCTAATCTAGGTTGGGTGGCGCCTATCCAATCACCTATGTTTGATTGGGTGGTGCCTAACCAATTGCCTATCCTTACTGTCTCTCACGAAAATAGGCATAACTTTTCGTTCGGGTATTGGATTAAGGCAAAATTGGTATCGTTGGAAAGATAATTTGATTATCTACAATTTGGTGGGTCTAAATCAACAAAAATACCAAACTAACATTGAGTTATACTCATTCAAAGATGACCCTTGCACAATCGAACACCCAAACTTTATAGATTCAAAAACTCTTAGCTTGTATTACCTTAAGTCACTCATATGAACATGATTAATGCATTATAAACTATCCTATCACTACGATATTCATTGTAAGTCATGCACTCATGTATGAATCACAGGATAGGAGATTTCATAAGTAGTAATACTTATTCACTTCCTAGCTTAGAAATATGCGGGTTATTACAGTAACTTTGTGATTTGACTTGGCTCTGAGTACGAGTGGCTCACTAAGAGTCATGAGGATAGGGTATTAGTAGTATAGTTAAAGCATTGATGTCTAGTGTAAATCCATTTGGATTCTACCTTATTTATGACTGGACCATACGAGTCAAATGGTTTGGTGTAATGCCCCAAATCTGGTCCTCGAAATGCGACACATGTCTATGACCCTAAAGGATGACAAGTTAGCCCATGATTGATATCTGTAACTGAGCATTGAATAATATACTGAAATAATGTGGGATACGTAAAAGTTGTAAGGCCATAAGGTTCAAAAATAAAAAAATATTTGATAAAACAATGTCTGAAAATGATATAACAAATACCAAAACAAATCTGAAGTAATTGTCTAGCATGCTATAGTCTGAAAGCCTCTAAACTGAACTGAATAAGGAGTTAAAGGAATATGTATCCAACTAACTCCATCTACTGATACTTAACTGAGATAATAAATAATAATAAAGAAATCATATCATCCTCGAATAATGAGGACTCACTCCAAATCTATTGCTTCTATAATCTGAAATGCTCCTGATTCTCTGGAGCGTGTGCTTCTGAACCTATGGCGTAAATTAAAACACCATAGCACAAATCTGTCTGAATGATGGAATGTACTGGTATGCAAGTGAGGAAGGCTAAATGCAAGGGGTTCATATGCATGAATAATACTAGAGGCTTAAGCGATGGTCTCTTAAGAGACCCGGTGATCTCTTAAGAGATACATAGACAATATAAATTTCCAAAATTTATAATTTTTCACCATTTTGAGAGTTGGATTTTAGGGTTTCAAGTTTTTGGGCGATTTCTTTCATTTTTAATCTTGGGTAAGCTCCAAATACCCATTTCAATTATTTTTCCTCGATTCTTATCATGTAAATCCTATTAAAACTCGAATTTAAAAGTGGAATTTGTGGATTTTCGTTCGAAAGGCCTAAATTAGTAATTTTTTGATTCAAACCCCAATTTCAACTCATTTTTACTTGAATTTTCTTATATAAGTTTCTTTAATCATGAAAAATATGTTTATGGACTAAAATTTTGATTATTTCCTTCTTTTTTGAAAATTCATTTTGGGGGTCCATTTTGACCTCGATCCAAAAATAGGCAATATGGGTATTATTGGGTTCCTTTTAATGCATAGATTTTATATTTGTATGTTTTAATTGATTTGCATCTGTTCGTGAGGAGAAATCTCTATGGTAAATTCTTTTTGGATTAATTTTCGGTATTTGAGGTAGGTTATGGCTTAACTTTCTTCAGACTGAGTGGGTAGTTAATATCGGTGTAAAATAGTGTTATGGGTGTAGGAACTAATCAGGAAAATGGCTTTATCATTGTGTTGTGCCCGTGTAGGGGCCTGTGTTGTTGTTAGGTGGTATTTTTAAGACATTTTTTGCTATGTGTGACCGTGTGGGGTCTTATATAATGTTACTGGCCTTATGTATGTATACTTAGTGGTATCTTTTTAGGTGAAAAGCCTAAATTAAAATTTATGTGATATCAATGGCATATTGTTATGTATTTCACTCTATTGGCATATGATTATATTAGATTCATAAATGGTTGGTATATTGTGTGGGATTTTGGCTCATATCATTGGTATATTGGTTAATATTAGAAATTCTCATTTTGGTTGGTTGTATGCACTATATCCTTATATCATATACTTTCATGAACATTGGTACCACTGTGGAAATACTAGAAATACCGACTTTGTGACATCTTTATATACTCTCTATCGATGTATATGCAAGAAAGAAGTTATGAATATTCGTATCAGATATTAGATTGTATATGGGTTGAAGAACCCCTATGGGTCCTATCTCTAGAGCACAGCTAGTAGGTGTATACAGAGGTTGTGCGATAACTTCGTGCATCACATTACATCATCATCATTATTATCATCATCTTTATTACATTTCATAAATTATGCTTAGTCTGTGTTGTATTATTGTCCTTGATGTGATATCTGTCTATTTGTACTTCATTCTTATACTTGTATTTGGTATTTATGTATATTGATGCTTCTTTCATGTACTTATAATTGTGGTATATATGAATATTGTAGAACTAATAATGGAGATGGTATAGATAACCATTTGGGACTTTCTCTTATTACAGGTGACGTGCTCATAGTGTGTATTTTATATGCTTTATTTTTTACTTTGCTTGGTCCACCTATAATATCTACTGAGTAAAAGTAGATTGCTCAAGCCCCTACTATGCCTTTTTGATGTAGATTTAGGTATGAGCGCGCCACACGGTAGCTGATTTAGGTAGTATTTTGAGTATATTCTAGGTAACGGTCAGTCTATATTTCTAAAGTTGATCTACTACCTCTTTGTGTTTAGATTTTGTCTTATTTTTTTATTCTGATATAGATTATGATCTTTTTGGTCTATTATCATATCTTTTGACATTCGAGATGTATTTAGTAGTTTTTATACTATGACACCAGATTTTTGGAATATTTTATGGTATCTTTGGTTATGTACTTTCGCTATTAATAATTTGTTGTTTGACCTCCTTCTTAAAGTCCTACCTTGGGTTATGGTATTGATTTTTTATTTCATATTAGTTTGGGCGATAGGTTTACTTTTCAAGGTTTGTCGTGAAAAGTCTATCATGACCCTTGGTTCTTAGGTCATGACAAATTGGTGTCAAAGTAACTAGGTCTCACTGGTCACATCAGTGTAAGAATAGGGTGTCTAGTACAGTCTCATTGATCAGTACATAGACGTACGTATCTACCTTCAAGAAGCTATAGGATTTACAGAAACTTTCCTTATTTTGTTTCTTATCATGTGGATTCTTTCATACCTTGTGTTCTAAACATATTTCATTATTTTTTGCATAGATGGTGAGGACTAGATCCCATGAGGCTAGAGATATGAAGCTATCATTTGAGGAGAGAGCTTAGTCTAGAGGGCAAGTTTTGAGCCATAGATGGGCCTGAGGTAGTGGACGGGAACGAGGATCTTCCCTATCTAGATATAGTACTAGGGGGATCTCCTTTGAGCCTCGAGTTAAGCATGCTGGAGATATGAGGCCTATTTTGGTTCCACAGAGTTCTTCTTCCCCAATCTTGGAGCGGTTACCAATTTGCTTGTTGACCTATTTAGAGGGTGTTCCTTTGAGTGTACCTGATGGTCCTACAACTCTGAGTATTGAATCTCTATCTATGCCAGAGCCTGCCTATGGTGTTCCTTCGATTCCATGTGTGGATCTCTTAGTAGTACTGACATCTAGTTATGCTATTCCATAGACTATGAGTGTTGTTCCTCCTTCTGTGCCAGTGTTTTGAGTATGGTATTCCTAGATTAGGATTTCAACCTTCTTCTATGTTACCTACGCATGTGGTATCTCAGCTATCAAGATTTACTATGCCTTTTATTATTGCAAGTACAGTTATGTCTTATGAAATTTTGAAGAGGTTTGATAGATTTATTCATTTATGTCCTTCTAGGTTCAGTCGTGCTATAGGTGAGGATGTCTATGAGTTCTTAATTGATTGTCATGCGAAGTTGTATTACCTTGGTTTGCTTGAGTCACGTGGAGATGCTTATACTACTTACTAGTTGAGAGATGCAACTAGTAATTGATTGAGGTCACTTGTTAGTTGCAAACCTCTTGGTTCGCCAAAGATTACTTGGGATCAGTTTGCTGAGGCCATTTTCAATAAATTTGTGCCATACAGTTTTAGGATAAGATAAGAGATAAGTTTGATCACTTGGAGTAGATCTCCATCACGATTGTAGTGTATGAGGCACACTTTCATGCCTTGTCTAGATATTCTTATTCTAGCATTACCTCCGAGTCTGAGAAGATTCAGAAGTTCATAAAGGAGTTGTATGTTTCTCTTTAGCTAGCTATGACTCAGATGGTAGTGTATGGGACATTGTTTTTTAGTATAATGGATCATGCAAAGATAACTGAGTCTATTCTTCCAGCATTTCAGGGAGACGCTAAGAGGGTGCACATTAGGGCGAGTTCAGAAGTCATACTACTCGAGGCAAAAATTCTAGAACTTTTTGTAGGCATCATAGTAGACTAGTGCAACAGCCTTACAAGGTTCAGGGAGTGATTCTTCTATTTCAGTAACTTCGAATGGTCTTTCTAGCTCAGTCATACCTCCTTCTATTAAAATCTCTCTCATGCTCTATCTCAAGCAAAAAGCTAGGGTTTCTTTAAGATATCAATTAAGGCTTTCAAGGATGATTTTTCTTTATCTTCCTTGGTGTCTAAGGCATGCTACTCCTCCCTCATTTTATTTTACAAAGAGCATGTGTTTTAATGTATGATTTTCATTATATTGCTCTGGCTTGAAATAATGGTTAGGGGTTTTAGATGTTCATAGTTGAATAATGTCTCTCATGGTTTAATTATGTTTTCCCTCATACTTTTAGTATGATTTTGACATTGTGGAATGCCTGTTAATGGTAAAGGAATTTTGAGGTATTATGCAATCCCCAAACTACTTGGTTATTGTATTGAAACTTATGTGCCCTCAACCTATGTGATAAAATACCAATGAGAATTGTTTTGTCATAAAATTTGACTACTCTCGAAATCTTTACATTGAATAAATGGTAATGGAACCTGAATTGGTTTGGTTGATTTTAAATGTCTTTGTAAGGCCTTAGGGTCCATGGTTTTGGTTTAATTGGAAACTTGGTGTCAACTTGGTTTAACAGCTTTGGTATGGCATAAACAGATAGACTTGCAATCTCTAATTTGGGTATGACGATACCAATGGTTAATGCCTAATTAAAAGACACTCCTTTGTAAATAGTTGGAATATGTAAATCGTTTTAATATGGGCTTAAATAGGGTCGAGTAGTAACACTGTGGAAGGTGGGGATCCTAGAGGGACCGACACTGGAAACTCACATTTGTCGATGTGAGGTAGTCCTGGTGACCGTGTGCAAGATATCACACTTTATATTTTGGGAGATATACTAGTCATCTCAAGTTCTTTTCTCTGATCGTTCGGATAACACACACTGAGGCCCTTTTAGCATAAAGAAATATACCCATATAGCTTGTGGGTAGTTTTAGGATGGTTAAGCTACTCAACCCAGGTTATGGTTTTAAATGCAGGCTAAACTTGGTACCCTTTCCTGGCATGATATATATTTATATGTGATTGCATATGGCTATTTAACTTGGTTTTGAATGATGGAATTATTTTATATTTATCCCTGAGTACATGCTAGTGTTCACTCTGCTAATAGTCTTCGAGCGTTGTATCCGGATGTGATGCAAGAATCGGCCATACTACCATTCCTCCTGCCCAGTGACTTAGATTTTAAGATAGCTTTGAGTCATAGTGAAGAGGTGAGCTTTCATACTCCGAAAGGCCCTATTTTATGCTATGGATTGGACTTTAAAGAGAGATGTGTATTTGTTCCGTAAAAGTAGAGTTTAAACAACTAACATTGTAAACTGCACTAGCCGAAGCTAGGGTCTATATGATCGGGAGGTTCGAGTCCCCCAAATAAATATATGAATGGTAGGTTTGAGTCCCCCATATTGTATACATTAGGGCTTAAGTCACCTTGATTATGCCGGGAGGTTCGAGTCCCTAATAAAGGCATATGGATTTTCTTTAGTTCATGCGGCTACATGCACTAGGGTCCTTTTGTCTAGGGTAGAGCTAGGCCTATATATCCTGTGGGTGCCTTATTATATGTCGGTTATGCTACAAAGCCCAGGTTAAAGTTTTTAAAGTTCAAGCCTTGTTCTCTACCCTGACATGTGTTATTATATTTATGTATATGCATAAATATTTTATATGATAGTATGCCTTTGATTGTGCTAGTTTTGAACTATGATCTTGGCATTATCTTACTCTTCTATCCCTGAGATACATAATAGTTCTCCAATCATTAATCATCTCTGGATGTTGTATCCTCACGCAATGTGTGCCCTAGAACTTTTCTTACTTTTCCTGTACAGTTATCAGGTGCTCAAGTTAGTTTGTGAGTTAACATTAAAGTGGTGAGCTTCCATATTTCCAAAGGCTTTATTTCATGGTTCTTATTTCCTATGTCTTGGACTTTATTATAGCTATAGTTGGGGGCATGTCCCAATATTTTATTAATTTTAATTTTGTAAAGGTTTTATTGGATTACTATGGACTTGGGTGGTTTGTTTTATTATTTTGGTGACAGACGGTTGTCCTATTATCGGTGATTGGTGTAGACATATTATGAATTATCATTAGTTTTTTTATGCGCTATCTTGTTATATGTTTGGAATTTATCCGACAATTAAATGTGTTTTGTATATTCTATTAGGCAAAGGGGGTGATCTCCGATCCACGTGGGACTTGAGATCCCTTCATGGCTAGTCCTTAGTTTGGATCGTGAAGAAGGTGGTATCAGAGACCTAGGGTATGTAGCGTGACACATTTATAAGAGAGAGGCTATAAGACATTTAGGAATGCTTCCCTTTCTTTTTATTCTATTTAGAGCTGTAGAGTCAAAGGTCTTGGATTTCTCTAATTCCCATTTGCTTGGTTTTTTAGATTTTACCACCTAGATGATCTGAAGCTCAGAAAAATTCCTTTGTTCCACTTGGGGACACTGTTAATAGGACACGCCCTATTTGTGGGGTTCAAACTTGGTCTAGGGGTCCAGTTCTTGATTTCCCTCCTGGAGTTCCACCGGTTCCCTTTAGCCTTCTTCGAGCTCCTCAGGCTGATGTGATGAACGTTGAGTTTCATTAGTCTATTCAAATGTTGGCTTATCTAGTAGCTTCTCAGTCCGAGTATAGTACTCCATTTTCTGAGGATACTAAGGTTGACCAATTCATGAGGTTTAGTCCTCTAACTTTTACTAATGTAAAAGTTGAAGAGGATTGTCATATTTTTATTGATGAGATAAAGAAGATCCTCTGGATTATGCATGCTTCAGATGTTGAAAGTTTGGAGTTTGTTGCCTATCAGTTGAAGACTGTGGCAAGCCAATGGTATGAGGATTGGTTACAGTCTAGAGGAAATGATGTTGACTTTGCACTATGGGACAATTTCTCTAATACCTTTTTAGACTACTTCTTTCCTAAGAAGCTGAAGGTGGCAAAAACAAAGGAATTTGTGAATCTAAGATAGGGTAGGATGTTGGTCATTAAGTATGCCTTGAAATTCCATCAGTTATCCAGGTATGCTCTTGAGTTGGTGTCTAGTATGACAGCTAGAAAGTGTAAGTTTACTTATGGGTTGTCCTTTGATATGATTCTAGAGAGTAAGACTGCCTTGTTGAATAGGGATATGGATATTTCTCAGCTTGTGGTGTATATGCAGAGGGTTGAAGAAGAAAAGAAAAAACAAGATGAGATTGGTGAGAGGTAGAGTAAGAAATTTGATTTTGTGATCAGTGTGTAGTCCAGCAGTAGAGTGGTAGAGATGAAGGAAAGTGGCCTAAGAAGAAATGAGGGAGTTTTAGTTCTTTCTTTATGGCTAATACTCCTTACCCAAAGCTATCGGGTGATCATTTTTCTCAATATAATAAAGGGTACAGGGTGCCCAATCTCAGGCTGGTGGGGCTTAGTCTGCTCTATCATATCCTCCTTACAGATTTTATGGTCAGCTGCACCATGGCCCATGTGAAAAGAAGAGAAACAGTTTTAATTATGGTGAGATTTTCCATATACAACATAATTGTCCTTCTAGAGTTGATTTTGGGGCCAATAAGGTTCCTGTTTTCACTTCATCAGCTCTGGCATCAAAAGGTGCTTTTTCTTCTTTTGGTACCGACACTGTCCAAAATTGCTTATATTCTCTTGCTTCTCGTCAGGACTCTGAGGTATCTCCCATGTCATTACTAGTATGTTGAAACTCTTTTCCAGTGATGTGAACTATTTACTAGATTCAGGGTCCATTCTCTCTTATGTGACCCTATTTATGGTTGTGTATTTTGGTTTTAGTCCTAAGTGTATTTCTGATCCTTTTTCTGTGTCTACCCCAGTGGGTAACTCTGTGGTTGATAGCAGAGTCTATAGGAGTTGTGTGGTATCTATTGGTAATATATAAACTCTAGTGGACTTGATAAAGTTAGACATGATTGACTTTAATATTATTTTGGGGATGGACTGGCTATACTTGTGCTATGCTTCTATTGATTATCGGACCCGTAAGGTCATGTTTAAATTCCGTAATAAAACCAATTATTGAATGAGAGAGAAGTTCCCTAGAACCTAAGTGAGGTTCATATCATATCTTAGAGCCCGAAAATGAATTTCCAAGGTATGTCTCTATCATTTGTTCTGGGTTAAAGATTCTAACTCAGAGGGTCCTTTATTGACATCTGTTTTTATAGATAGGGAATTTCCAGAGGTTTTTCCTAATGATCTACCTGGTGTCCCTCTCGATATGGATATTGATTTTGGTATTGATTTTGTTCTGTATAGTTGTTCTATCTTTATTCCCTCGTATAAAATAGACCCAACTAAGTTGAAGGAACTCAACGATCAGTTGAAGGATCTCTTAGAAAAGGGTTTCATCCATCCTAGTATGTCCTTTTGGGGTGCACCTGTCTTGTTCATACATAAGAAGAATGGCTTCATTCGTATATACATTGATTACTAACAGTTGAACAAGGTAATGGTAAAGAACAAGTCTCTACTTCTGAGAATTGATGATCTCTTGATCAGCTTCAGGGTGCCAAATTCTTCTCTAAGATAGATCTTCCGTCTGAGTATTATCAATTAAAGATTAGGGAGGTGGATGTCCCTAATACAACTTTCCGCACCTGGTATAGGTTTTTAAAATTATTGATCATGTCTTTTGGTTTGAATAATGTTGCAACGATATTTATGAATTTGAAAAATAGGGTCTTCCAAGAATTTCTAGATTTGTTTGTGATTGTATTCATTGATTATATTTTGGTATACTCTAAGAGTGAGGAGGATCATTTCATTCACCTCTGCATTGTGTTGCAGACCTTGAAGGATCAGCAGTTGTATGGTAAGTTCTCTAAATATGAATCTGGTTGAATGTTGTTACATTTTTGGGACATGTTGTGTCTAGTGAAAGGATTAGGGTGGATCCTAAAAAATTTGATGTGGTTATGAAGTGGCCTAGACCCATGATTCCAACTGATACTCAGATCTCTGGGGTTTAGCCAGTTACTATAGGATATTTGTGGAAATTTACTCTTTTATTACTGCCTCATTGACCAAGTTGACTCAGAAGAAGGTGAAGCTCTTATGGTTTGATGCTTGCAATAGTTTTGAGAAGCTGAAAGATAAGTTGACTTTAGCTCCGATATTGATTCTACTTAAAGGCACGGAGGGTTTTATCATCTATTGTGATGCATCTCGGGTTGGTTTGGGTTGTATTTTGATGCAACATGGTAAGGTGGTTACTTATGCCTCTATACAGTTAAAGTTTCATAAGAAGAACTATCCAACTCATGACTTGGAGTTGTTAGTCGTGGTGTTCACGTTAAAATTTTGGTGTCACTATTTATATGAAGTCCATGTGGATATCTTTTCTGATCATAAGATCTTGCAGTATGTGTTCACTCAGAAAGAGCTTAATCTCAAGCAAAAGAGGTGGCTTGAGTTGCTGAAGGACTATGATATGAGTCTTTACACCATCCATATAAAGCTATCGTAGTTGCTGATGCTCTTAGAAGGTTATCCTTGGAAATTCTAGCTCATATGGATAAGGATAAGTGGGAATTAGTGAAGGAAATCCATTGTTTGGCTAATCTTGGAGTTCGTCTCTTGGACTCTGAGGATTTGGTGTGTTTGTGGAACAGGTGATGTAGTCATCTCTTGGTTCAAAAATAAAGAATAGATATTTAGACCCACTTTTGATAAAAATCAAGGATGATGTAGATAAGCAGAAGGTGATGGTTTTTGAGATAGATGGTGATGGTATCTTGAGGTACCAAGGGATGTTTTGTGTTTCAATGTTGATGGGTTGCAAGGCAGAATTTTTTATGAGGCCCATGAATCGCAGTATATGATTTATCCCAGTTCAACAAAGATATGTCACAATCTCAAGGATATGTATTGGTGGAATAATATAAAATAGGATGTATCCAACGTTGTGGCTAAGTATATGGTATACCAACAAATGCAGGTGGAGCATATGAGACCCGGTGGGCTACTCCAAGAAATTGAACTACCGGTGTGGAAGTGGTAGGAGATTAATATGGAATTCATTATCGATCATTTGTGGGTTGCAGAACCAGTGTGACTCCATTTGGGTCATCGTGGATAGGATGACTAAGTCTGCTCACTTTTTGCCAATGAGGACAAACTATTCTGCCAAAAAGTATGCAAAGTTGTTCCTTCAAGAGGTCGTAAAGTTGCATGTGCACCTGTCTCTATAATTTTAGATCGTGGTACTCAATACTCATCATATTTCTAGTTCTCTTTTCAGCATGGTTTGGGGACTAAAGCGAGCCTTAGCACCGTCTTTCACCCACAGGTGGATGGGCAAGTAGAAAGGACTATTCAGATATTGGAAGATATGTTACAAGCTTGTGTAATTTATTTTTGTTGTAGTTGGTATGACCACTTGCCTCTCATTAAATTTTCCTATAACAATAGTTACCATTCTAGCATTAATATGGCTCCGTTTGAGGCATTGTTGGGTAAGAGGTGTAGGTTCCTATTAGGTGGTTCAAGGTTAATAAGGTAGAGATTTTTGCCCCAAATTTGGTTCACCAAGACATAGAAAAGGTGAATGTGATTCGGGATAGGGTTAAGACCGCCCAAAGTATCCAAAAGTCCTATGTGGACGTGAGGCAAATAGACTTGGAATTTGAGGTTGGAGATTGGGTGTTCTTAAGGTATCTCTCATGAAGGGAGTGATGCGGTTTGGGAAGAAGGGGAAGCTCAGTCCCAGTATGTTGGCCCATACTTGGGTTTGAGAATGGTTGGTAATGTTTCATATAAGTTGGATTTTCCCTCTAGCATGAGTTCCATCCAACCAGTATTCCACGTGTCCATGTTACTGAAATGTGTGGGTGATCCTTCATTGGTTGTTCCCTTGGAGAACATTGGTATTTCAAATTTGTTGTCCTATGCGGAGGTCCTGGTGAGGATCTTCGAATAGCAAGTTAGTCAATTTTGGATGAAAGATGTGGCTTCAATAAAGGTTTTATAGCGAAACCAAAAGTTTGAGGAAGTTACTTGGGATGTCAAGGAGGACATAAAGTCCAAGTACCCATTCCTATTCCCTATTCTGAAAATTCGTGCTTGATGTATGTGTGTATTCCTAACATCTTTGTTTTCTGTTTTTGTTTAAGGAAATATTAATTTCCTTGGCATCTTTGTTTTTTTACTTAGTTAAAGGTAAGAATAGAGATGTTTGGGGTTTGATCATGCTTGTATTAACTTGACCTATCATTTGAGGATGAATGATCCTTAGGGGGGGAGACTGAAATGCCTCGGACTTGGGCCTTTGAAAATTTCCTGATCTTTAGGCTCTCTTTTCTTCTTAGGACTAAACCATATGATTCGTATGGTCTAGTGACGAGTCGGACTAGGAAGCCATAAGTTGGACTGTGTGTGGTTTCCTATTCTCTTTCTTGGGACGACTCAATGGTACCAGTCGTAAGTTATGGTAACGAGTCAATGGCTTTACTCATAACCAAAGGCGGATTTTATAGCTTTAAGCTGGGGCTACTTTGGGCATTTCCCACCCCAATACCTTAAGACCCCATATCTTATAACACCTTTTGGTCATTCATTATACCTTTTACAAGATCAAAACTCTTTCTAAACTCTCTCTAAAACCTCTCAAGAAAAATTGGGCTAGGGTTTCTTCAAAGAGGTCATCTAAGGGCTAAAGGATCAAATTCTCTTTGTAATGCTTCTTAACTCAGGCGTGTGACTCTTCCTACATTTTTAGTTCACTTAATCAGATGTTTAAAATATTTATGAGTCATTAATAGTGGTTTTGAAAATCAAGGTTGAGGGTTTGAATGAATGGTATTGGGTATTGCTTCTCATGATTCAATTTATGATTATGCATGTTTTAATTATGGTTTTGCACTTGTGGGTGCATGGGAACTGCGATTTAACTAAGGGGTCATGTCTAAACCTAAATTTTATGGTTTTTGGTTTTGATAATAGTATGCCCTTAACCTGTTTGTGAAAATGTCATTGAGGATGATCTTGTCACATTTTGAATTGTGTTTTGAACTAAGGCATTGGCCTAAGAATTTTGATGATTGGTAAATGGTTTTATGAAGGCATTGTTGGCCACAACTTGATTTGAAATACTAGATGGGTTTGATTCCCTAAACGCTGAATTAAATTGATGTGTTTGTTTAGACAATAGGTTCAAGTCCGAAGTTGATTAATAAAAGTTATGGCATGTTATACGTTTGCAAAAGGGGTTTGTATGACGATACCAACGAAATACCTTTGGCAAGTAATAATTGCATTAGTGGTTGTGTACGTGTAATGAATATTTTAATTGGAATTTAAAGTGGGATGTGTAGCCGGGCCATAAAAATAGAGTCCAAAGGACCAACATTGGAAACTGTGCTAGCCGGTGCAGGTGTCTATATGATCAGGAGGTTTGAGTCCCTCGAATAAATCTATGAATGCGAGGTTCGAGTCCCTCATATTCTATACATTGGTGCTTAAGTCACCTTTATTATGCCGGGAGGTTTGAGTCCCCCATAAAGGCATATAACGATATGGATATTATCTGGTTCATGCAATTACACGCATTGTGGTCTTTCCAGCTAGGGGAGAGTTGGGTCCATATAGCCTATGGGTGCCTTGTTGTATGAAGGTTATGCTACACAGCCTAGGTTAAAGTTTTTGAAGTTCATGCAAATCTTGTTTCCTACCCCGTCATGTGATATTCTATTTTTATATATATCCATAAGTATTTAATATGATATTATGCTCTGGATGTTGTTATGGTTTTGAACTGTGATCTTGGCATTATTTTACTCCTCTATCGCTGAGTTACATACTAGCTCTCCAACTGCTAACCGTCTTTGGATGTTGTATTCCTATGTGATGCGGCCCCGAAACTTCTTCTACTTTTCCTGTGTAGTGATCAGGTGCTCGAGTTAGTTCGTGAGTTAACATTAAAGTGGTGACTTCCAGACTTCAGAAGGATTTATTTCATTGTCCGTATTTCCTATGTCTTAGACCTTGTTTAGAATTTGTTCTGGCTATTGTCGGTGGCATATCTCGACATTTTATTGATTTTGGTTTTGTAGAGGCTTTGTTAAATTAATGTGTACTTGGGTGATTTGGTTGATTGCTTTTGTGATGGACGGTTGTCAAGTTATTGGTGGTTGGTATAGACATATTATGAATTATCATTAGTTTTTTTATGCACTATCTTGTTATGTGTTCAGAATTCATCCGACAATTGAGGGTGTCTTGTTGGTTCAGTTAGGTACGGGGGTGGTCTATGGTCCATGTGGGACTTGAGATACACGTCATGACCAGGCCCTGGTTCAGGTCGTGACATTTTCTCCTTTGACAGGTTAGTTTCGACCATATTAGCTCAAGGAAACATTGATCAAGTCAATTTCACACTCTTGGGAGTTCAATCAATTAAGATTTAACCAAATTTATGTTAATCTAGGTGCGATCACATATTTCCATAATCAACATTAATTTACTAATAAATTTTAACTAAGAGATATCTTTCCTTGAGAGAAAATTTTGTGAAGAATAAAAAGAACAGGGTAGGAAACTGTGAATTCGATGCCTTCGTACATTGAGAATGAGGTGGAGTAAGAGAGTTAGAGGTTATTGTAGCAGAAGATTTTGAATTTGAGAATAAAATATAAAGTGTGGGAGTTTAATTAGGTTTTTAGGTTTTTTCAAAGAAAGGGGGCCATCGATTTGGATCGGGCTGCATGGGCTCGATCATAAAATTTGGCCCTAGCCTAGTGGTAAGTTACGATTCAAACCTGTCCACAAATCTTAGGTAAGAGTCGTGAGTACGATTCTGTGACCCAACACTGTATCTGATTTATATGATACAACCCATGGGTCGTGGGTTGTACCAATGGTTCATGGGTTGAATCATGAGTAGGGTTTAGAGGCCCAACTTTATTTTTTGATTCCTACAACTCAAATCACAAGTCATGGGTTGGACTCACAACTTATGGGTAGGAGTCGTGAGTCCACATACCTGAACTTGTCTGAAATTTTGCAATTTTATCATACTTCAGTTATTTCTCCATACTTCCTATCCTGCAAAACAAAAACAAAAAGAACACTAAAACCTTGAGTTTCCTCCTAAGAAGCACTTGATTTAACATCGTGGCAGAACGTGGCTATGTTGGGTACTCAAACTTCACTAACAAACCCATGGTTTGCCTCCCATTAAATGCCTGATTTGATGTCGCATCACGACTCAGCTTCCTTGGCTACTCAGACTTTGCAAAGGCACAAATTCTTACACATGTTTTCCTCCTCCGTGCTTCCTATATAATACTGAACACGATGCCTATTCACCTTGAATAGGGCATCCCCATCTAGGTGTAACTCAATCGCACTACATGGACATACTCTTACTACGATAAATGATCCAGACTACCTAGATTTTAACTTGCCATGAAACAAGTGAAATCTTAAATTATACAACAAGACCAAATCATTGGGTCTGAATACCTTCCTCTCAATTATCTTGTCATGGAACTATTTCATCTTCTCCTTATACAAGGAAGAATTTTCATAAGCACAAAGGCAAAAATTGTTGATCTCATTCATCTTGTCCAATCTCAAGTGAGCAATATCACTCCGCTAAAAATTCAACTTTTTTAATGCCTATAGTTCCTTGTGCTCAAGTTCAACTGGCAAGTAGCGTGCCTTTCCATACATAATCTGATAAGGAGAGGCACCTATGGGGATTTTATAAGTTATCCAGTAGGCCCAAAGTGCATCATCTAACTTTCTAGACTATTTAGTCTGATTGGAATTCATAATATTCACCAAAATGGACTTTATTTCCTGATTGGAGACCTCAACTTGCTCACTTGTCTATGGATGGTAAGATGTTGACACCTTAGACTTTACACCATATTTTTATCACGACCCGATTTATAAGTAATGATTGCACCTATTCTAACCCACCAGTATGTAAGCCAAATCGTAACCCGTAGCTAAACGCAATGGGTTAACTTGTTGGTAAAGGCCCAATCATAGGCAAAAATGAACAGCAAACATATAAATAAACAAAGTGTTCTAAATAGATAAAATAGTCAATACAAGATACTATTCCACGACCTAGTACAACTAATACAAGAGCATCTAATAATAATACAACTCAAGTACTTAGAATAATCAACAACATCTTCCTCGATAACAAAAGATTGAATAGCTAAAGATAGAAGAAAATAGGTGACTCCGACTCCAAGAGCTCACCCTATCTCCGAATAGTCAACACAGTATGATCAATGATCAATGGAGACAACTAGTACTCAGATCTGCACCAAAAAGGTATAGAAATGTAGTATAAGTACCAAAACAATGGGTACTCAGTAGGCATCATTAGCCGACTGAGCTAAATCATGATATAAATATGATAAAATGCAAGATAACATAACTAAGTCAAGGTATAGAAATGAACTTGAATTATCTCCAATGTTGTTGTACATAATAAGTAATTTAACCGGAATAACAATACAACACAAGGCATCAACACATGCCAACATTATCGTGCAATATAAGTAAATAAGTCAAAATAATAACACATCACCAGACATCACACAAGCAATCACAAATTACAAAATTGGCTCTCATATGCCAATTGGTTTGGAATATAAATAACTCATCACAGACTCCCATACTCTTGGAGAGTACACTCAAAAATAAAATAAAGCAACCATTCACCGTTTACAAATAACCAACTTGTTACTTAACCCATATTCCACAACTTATCATCAATTGGTCATTTACCAATATTTTACAATGTAGCCACATTCCATAATATTACCATCATTTAACAACCTTATCATCATTACTCACTAGTCATCATTCATTGTATAACTATCTCTTATTAACTAATTCATTTCACAACTAGTCATCATATAACTTCTAGTCATCATTTAGCAACTATTCACCACACATCTTCTTATCACCATTTATTTGATAACCATTATTTATCAACTAACATCATTTATTATCTAATCATCGTTTACCAACTAATCCTCAATCATCAACTAGTGATTATTTATCACTTAAAACAACATTCACCACTAATCAGTGATTATCACTAATCATCAATGATCACTAATCATCAATTAGACATCTTCTAATCATTTACCACTTTCGGGCCATAACTGGCATCCCTAATATAAATATCATAACCAACTACATATAAGTATATATAAATATATATAATAGATATAAATAAGGCAAAGCTAAACTAAAACTAGTGATGTACACATAGGCACATCAATATAATCATCCTCCAGCCATGTCGGGTATCAACGTATCATCATAAATATCCTCCGATCTTGTCGGGTATCAACGTATCATCATAAACATCCTCCGATCTTATCGGGTATCAATATATCATCTTAATCATCCTTCGGCCTTGACAAGTATTAATATATCATCGTAATCATCCTCCGACCTTGTTGGGTATCAATATATCATCATTATCATCCTCCAACCTTATCGTGTATTAATATAAATATACTCATAATATCCAAACTCAAATCGGTAGCCACATCATCATAGTCGGTGTCAAAATTAATAGCATAAATGATCATATAATTATTTATCATGATTTCAAGTATAATTAATAGCATAACTTTCCATTTAATCAATAACCATGACTTCTAATATAATTCATGGAACAATTGCTAATATCATCAATAGGGATATTTTCTACCATGATTATTAGAATATTTTCTTAGCATGATCATAATCAAAAGCAATATCATGCGCAATGACTTATCAATAGTATATTCAATGGTTTATCATTAACATAAAAGATAGATTAATATTTGAATCATTGATAGTTATCAAAGTATGAAATATAGCACATTCATAGAGAAATCCATAGCATATCCAATAACTTACCATAAAATGATCCATAGCTCATCATAGGATTGCCAACAATCTAATAAATCAATCTATTATCATTACTACTAATGTCATTATCACCATAATCAATTACCATAGTTCCTCAATATTGCCTCAACAGGGCATTCTCCAGGTATTCAACAAGCGTATAGGGGTTTCAAGAGAACTAAGCATCAATCTTGACTTAAGATGGGTCGAAGAACCCTTTCTAAATCCTCAAATTATACTCTAAGGAAAAATCTACCCCAGACAAGGATAAGGTAGCTAAATCTACTCTTAGATGTATATCAAGCTACAATTAGCGCTAAGGTATAGATTCTTCTCAAGCACTTTAACTAAGTCCAATGGAAACTAGGAAACCCTTCATTAATGTAAGCAACTAAGGCAAAACTTAACCTAAGTATGAGTGTCTAAAGCATTTTTACCTAAATTGAGTAATATAAGTCATTCTCATGCTAAACATGAATAGTGAAATCTAATTCATCTAAGGCATAAGGAAAAAAGCCAAGTGTTTCAACTCTTACGATTTCAAAATTGCCCAAATGGTCCAACTAACTCAAATCTTACATTTTATCAATCCCAAATCTAAAACCAATCCCAAATCTAACACAATATCATAAGAATATTATGAGATAGCTCAATCTAACAAGTAGTAAAGCTAGCCTACCTCGATGCCGAAGAAAGCTCTATGAACTACTAAATCGACGTTTTTTCCTCTTGAGAAGCCTCCTCAAGATGCCAAGCTAATATAAATATATTCTTCTCATCAATACAAGAATAACAACACCCATATTAAACCATTATGCTTTGGATCCAAAAATCACACAAAAACCCTAAGTGGGTCCCACTTACGAAAATTATATTTTGAAACCAACCCAGCGTTCTTACAAGTTCAAAGAATTATTACCCTTAAAAATAAGTGAAACCAAGAGAAATCGGGGCTAAATCAAGCACTCAAGATTTAGGGTTTTGAGTAATAAATTAATAAAATCCACCAAGAAAAAGGCAAGAAAAAGGTGAATTCTTACCTTAAATCGGAAGATAATTATGAAAATGAATGTTAATCAACCTCCCAAGTCACCCGGAAGTCTCAATTTTGAGCTATCACACTATTTAGGGTTTATACTCCTATGAAAGGGGTGAGAAATTTCTGAATTTATGACTAAGGGTTTATTTATACCCATATCACGTACTCGAGTCCCGGTATCGCAGACCCAGTCCTACGATCGCACCACTTTGGGGTTGCATAGTGAGTTGTGATCACGCATACCCTTCGCGATTGTAATAGTTCCTCATACATGGGTACTACGATCTCGGACCTTGGCTTGCTATTGTAGATGCACCGGATGACAACTAAAACTTTAAAAATCTTCCGAGTTTTTGTTAAGCCTTCAGGATTCATTCAGAATCCTGTATACGTAAATGAACTATGTAACCACAGTAAATTCAATGTTCTGAATATGATGGAGCACTCAGAATTTGCATCTGAGGTTATTTTGACTAAATATAGGTCCCACATCCATATTTTATTTTCTTAACTTTCACACCAATAGTGTCAAAATGAGCTCGGGTGCCTCGAAACCCAAATTAAAGGTCTATTCAGCCTAAAATCAACATTCTGGAGCTACTGACACTGGCAAAATTTGAATACGAGATTATTTTACTGAATCTTTAGACTGATGGCTATTTAGAACTAGTGAAGACTTCAAAACAGAGAATTGGCTCTAAAAACCAAACAAACTCCCGATAACTGAACTATCAGTTCTAAAAAGTCATAAATGACTTGGGATAGCTATGGAAAGACTCTAATGGAGAAAATAAGTAGAAATATAAAAAATGACCTAAAGAGTCAGTATAATTTTTCAAGTAGGGTTTTGAACAGACGATTGTAAAAATTAAACTCATCGTCACTTACGATAGCTTATGGAGTACCAAAATGAGAGAAAATATTCTTCTTTAAAAATGTTGTGACACTTACCTTCATTGGTTAGAAACACAATTTCTTTCACCTATTTAAGACACATAATTGGCATCCACCAAGATATACTTCATCCTATGTGAACTCATGAATGAGACCATATAGTCTTTACCCCCACACATCAAATAGTCCAAGCTCAAGAATAGATGTTAGAAGGAGCTCATGCTTTAATGAGATATTGCCTTCCCATTTGTATTGGTTACAGTCCTAAGCATAGTTATGTGCATCCTTATACTTATTAAGCCAATAGTAACCACGTAGCAAATTCTTATAGGCATTATGAGTACCTCTATGGTGACCCCCAACTGAAGACATATGAAAAGCCTCCAAAATAATCATCATATCAACTTCAGGAATACACCTCTAAAGCACACCATCAGAACACACCTGGAATAAGTAAGGATTATACCAAAAGAACTTCCTTACCTCAGGTATAAATCATTTTCTCTGCTGAAAAGACATGTCTTTTAGGAAGAGGTCACTTGCCAAATAATTGGAAAAATTAGCAAAACAAGGTATTATGTCTTGTGATGTTGCCAATACATGCTCATATGGAAAAGTATCATCAATCTCAATCTCATCCCCTAGTTTTAGCATTGCCTCCTCCTCGGGGTGGGATAGATGGTCTGCAACCTGATTTTCTATATCCTTTCGGTCCTTAACCTTAAAGTTAAATTCTTGTAGCAATAGTACCCATCAAATCACACTTAGATTATCCTTCTTCACCATCAGGTAACTTAGAGAAGCATGATCAGTGTGCATAATCACTTTGGTACCAATCAAGTAGGATCGAAAATTCTCAAAATCAAACACTACCGCAAATAATTTTTGTTAAGTAAGCATGTAATATTTCTGTGTGGGGTTGAGTACATTGCTAGCATAATAAATGGGATGAATTATCTTCTTGCATATTTGGCCCAAGATTGCTCCTAGGGCCATACCACGGGCGTCACACATTACTTCAAATGGAATTGTCCAATTCAGAGGCATAATAATAGAGTTGAGATCAAAATTTCTTTTAAAAACTCAAAAGCCTTGAGTCAAGTGATATGCTTGTAAAGCCCCGAAATATCATCCCGAGATGCCACACGGTGCCCAAGGCTAAACGTAGCCTCAAGCTAACCCTTTAAGCCAAAACACTACCCTTGGGTTCCAACACAACAACATACACGCTACGCTAAGGATATATAGATAAGTACATATCATATCACATCGCACATGGCACGGAATATCGTTAGACTGTACATATATGAAATGTCTATACACAAACCAACCCAACAATATACTAGTCTGACATAGCCTCTATACAGCAAAATCAACGAGCCATTAGGACAAACCCCCAACTAACTCAACAGACCAAAGGGATCACAAAACAACAACACCAAAACTAGCAACTTGGTCCTTGAACCATAAGGACTCACCACTGAAGGAATGTAGATGCGGCACTCGGATATCATTGTCACGGCTGCGACTGAGTACCTAAACCTACATCATGGTAAAAATATAGCCCATAGAGAAATATGTGGTTCAGCACATGATACGTACTGAGTATGTGGGGGCGCATCCAAAATATAAATAATATCATAAATTTTGTAAAAACGTACATACGACCATAATGACACACCTGGATTGAGTGACATTGAATCATGCAACTCATAACATCTTAGATAGGAAATGTAGGAGAAAAAACTCATAAATCATTATAGATCATCATAGGCAACTTGACTTACCACATCAAAACTTGGAGTGACTCGGTATTTAAATAAACATGACTCTTATGGACAAGGGAGTTTCCTATAACCGACAACCCCACGTGAGCTACGTGGAATATCAACGTTTGAAACCCCCATTGGTGGGAGCGTCATACTCTTTGCCAGGGAGTACGACCTTAAGAATGCAATAATCATAATCGGGCTCTCTGGCCAAAAATATCATCATCAAACAACCCTACGGTGGCACATAGGTTTGGGAAAATACCAAATTTCCCTCTCGGTGCTAAGTACTACTCCCCGACAAGCTCAGAACGTATTAGGAAATCCACCACAACATCACAAAGTTCTATCATAAAGACCAAATCAAATCTCTTTCTCATTTATCAAATCATATCAATTTGTGGATTCCTAACTCAACACATTTTAGCTCAAAACATTTTAACCTCAACATCAACAAGGTATCAATGCGTTGAACCATAACCGACTCGACATTTGGACAAGGATATGAAGACTCAATACATAATATTTTCAACAATTTAAATCATCAAAAGCATCCAAAAAATACCAAGACTCATTGCAACTTCAATATCAACATTTCTCAATTTGTCATCCAACTCTCATTTAAAGGTACTTCAGGCATCAACCCATAGTAGGGATATAGAATTTCCAATACCAATTATAAATTCATAATAAGGAAATAGTGGAATGATAGTATAAATCAAGGCTTAACAAATTAAATCATCATACTCTCATAATCAAATACCTTTTGGACATAATTCCATCTTAACATCATACACATATCGGATGACATAATCCCATAGCTCATGGACAATAATATAAGATATAAAACTATATTTCCAATTCATGATAAAACATGTAAAATTTCATGTCAATGTAATTCAACAAAAATATCGGGCAGAAGATCGAAAGGATAATCTTATTCAAAGCCCTACATACCTAAAAATGAAAGATCAATATGAACTTCTGACTTCGAAACTTTATTCACGAAAATAAAGGGTGTTTCTCGAAGCCCTTAACATGATCAACTCGAATCCCAAATCAATTTAAAATTTCTATGGTTTAATCAAGAGACATAGAAGGATGAAATTTGGAGTAGAAGGGTTGGGGTTTGAGCCTTAGGAAATTTTGGAGAAAAATGAGCTATTGAATGCTCTTAATGGACTTAAATCCATGGTTTACCCGGATGGATTGGAGTGGAAATAACCAAAATACCCTTAAAATTCAAAGAATGTCAAATCTGTCTTTTGGTGGGCTGTTTTGATAGGCTGAAGTAGATCGACCATAACTTATCGCTCCGCTGGCCAAATTGGATGAAACCAATTTCATTGGAAAGAGGACTTTCAGAGATTTCTGTTGATATATAGTAGCTCACCCAGATCATTATGTAAAAGGGGTTATGATCATTTGAAGTTGACCCTAAAATTTGCTTGGCCTCAGTATTTTTTTCTTGCACATTTACTGTTCACCACTATTCACGGTTAGATCTGAATGATCATAACTCATTGCTCGAGTGTCCGTTTTGGATCATACACATATCGTTGGAAATCTTATTCGATGATCTATGCGATGACGGGTTGCATATCCAAATATTCCACATTGAAAAATTATTAATCATGATAAAGAATAGAATTCAACACATTTTCGTCCGAGATCTTAACGAAAATTTTTTTTCGGGGGCATCACATTATCTTTCCCTTGGAAACATTCATCCTCGAATGTTGATAGGTAGGTCAAGAATACTATGAAAATGAGTATATAGAGAAAAATCATCTTGCCCAAGAATATACTCCATTCTAGATTTTTTTGGATATTGTAGAAAACACACAAGCCAAGAAACAACATAGAAAAAAGGATTAAATCAAAAGAGAACGATACCTTTGACATGCTCAGGATTCATAGGAAAGAGGTGGGGATATTTGGTGCACATATCTGCTTTGGCTTTCCAAGTAGCACTCTCCACGGATTAATTTCGCCAAAGCACTTTAACCAAAGGAACTTCCTTGTTTCTTAGCCTACGAACTTGAAAGTCAAAAACCTCAACCGGAATCTCTTCATATGAAAGACTATCTTGAATACCCGATCTTTCGGAAGGATCAATCACAACAGAATCACCAATAGACTTCTTAAGCATAGAAACATGAAAAACTGGATGGACGTTAGATAACTCCGCAGGCAATTCAACCTTATACGCTACCTTCCTAATGCTATCCACAATTTTATAGGGACTAATGTAACGGGGACTTAGTTTCCCTTTCTTCCCAAATCTCTTCACCCCTTTCATGGGTGAAACTTTCAAGTACACTAAATCACCAACATCAAATTCAAGGTCTTTCCTCCTTATATCTGTGTATGATTTTTGATGACTTTGGGCGGTTTTCAACCTTTTCTAAATTAACTTAACCTTTTCCATGGCCTCGAACATCGCATCCAGTCCAGTCGCGGCAGCCTCACCAACTTCAAACCAACCAATGGATGACCTACACCTTCTACCATACAAAGCTTCAAATGAGGCCATTTCAATAGTAGCATGAAAACTGTTATTGTAAGCAAACTCGATTAGTGCTAAGTGCTCATCCCAACTACCTTTAAAATCAAGCACACAAGACCTCAACATATCTTCTAAAGTCTGAATGGTCCACTCAGCTTGATCATCTGTTTACGGATGGAAAGCAGAACTTAAATGAATTTGGGTACCGAGACCTTTCTGGAAAGATTTCCAAAACTGAGAGGTAAACTTAGTACCTCTGTCAGAAATAATAGCCAAAGAGATTCCATAAAGTCTGACGAGTTCCTGAATATATATTCTAGCATAATCTTCAGTTGTATAAGATGAATGCACAGACAAGAAATGAGCTGATTTCATCAGCCGATTTACGACAACCCAAATCGAATCATGATGGCGATGAGAAGGAGGTAAACCAACTATGAAGTCCATATTCACTTCTTCCCAATTCTAAGTAGGAATGCTAAACTCTTGCATCTCGCCACTGGGCCTTTGATGCTCTATTTTACCTATTGACACGTGGAACACTTCGCCATAAATTTTGCTATGTTCCTCTTCATACCATTCCACCAATAGATTTCCCTCAAATCATGGTACATCTTGGTAGCACCAGGATGGATGGATTATCACGTACCATGCACTTCCACCATAATCGTCTGCTTCAAGTTATCAACATCAGGAATACATAATCTTTCTCGAAGTCTCAAAATGCCATCTCCCCCTTGGGAGAAAACCTCTACCTTTTGGTCTTTAACTGACTCTTTTAACCTGACCAAGGTAGGATCCCTGTCTTGCTTCTCCTTCATTTCCAAAACTAAAGAGGATTTAGAACCGCTTTTCACTCTTATACTGCCCTCAGTATCACCAAACAACCTAACCCCTAATCTAGCCAAACGATGTACCTCACGGGCCAACTCTTTCTTACCAATCTCCACATATGCTACGCTACCCATGGACTTTCGACTAAGGTCCTCTGCTACTACATTGGCCTTGCTTGGATGATATAGCACACTCATATCATAATCTTTCAACAGTTCTAACCATCGTCTCTGCCTAAGATTCAACTCATTTTGGGTGAATACATACTGCAAGCTCTTATGGTCCGTGAAGACGTCGACATGGACACCATACAAATAATGTCTCTAGATTTTCAAAGCAAAAACCACGGCAGCTAATTCAAGGTCACGAGTAGGATAATTCTTCTCGTAAGGCTTTAGCTTCCTGGAAGCATAAGCTATAACCTTGCCTTTTTGTATCAATACACAACCCAAACCAACTCTGGAAGCATAGAAATACACCACAAAACCATCAACACCATCAGGCAAAGTCAACACAGGGGCTGAAGTGAGTCGATTCTTCAACTCCTGAAAACTCTTCTCGCATGATTCAGACCACAGGAACTTCACTTTCTTTTGGGTCAAACGGGTCATAGGAGACACAATAGATGAAAACCCTTCAACAAAACGACGATAATAACAAGCTAGGACTAAGAAACTTTGGATATCATAAGGAGGAATAGGTCTAGGCCAACTCTTTATAGCCTCTATATTTTGAGGATCAACTCTAATACCTTTGGAAAAAACAACATGACCCAAGAAGGCTACAGAGTTCAGCCAGAACTCATACTTACTGAACTTAGCATACAACCGATGTGTTCGAAGTGTTTCCAACATGATTTGGAGATGATCCGCATGATCACCATCACTTCGGGAGTAAATAAGAATATCATCAAGGAACACTATTACAAATAAATCCAGATATTGCCAGAATACACTGTTCATAAGATCCATGAAAGCCACTGGAGAATTAGTTAACCCGAAAAACATCACTAGAAATTCAAAATGATCGTAACGGGTTCGAAATACTGTCTTAGGGATATCACATTCCCTAACCTTAAGTTGGTGATAACTGGATCTGAGGTCTATCTTTGAAAAGTAGCTCGCACCTTGCAATTGATCATAAAAATCATCAATTCGAGGAAGCACATATTTATTCTTGATAGTAACCCTATTAAGCTGCCAGTAATCAATATATATCTACAAAGAATCATCTTTCTTATGCACAAACAGGACAGGTGCACCCACGGGGACACACTAGGTCTCATAAAGATTTTGTCTAAAATATCTTTCAATTGCTCCTTTAACTCTTTAAGTTCCACAGGAACCTGCGATATGGAAGAATGAAAATAGGCTGATTATCGAGAATAAGGTCAATCCCGAACTCTATCTCTCTATCAAGAGGTACTCCAGGGAGATCTTCTGGAAAGATATCAAGAAACTCATTAACAACATTAATTGACTGAATGGTCGGGGTTTCAGACTTAGTGTCTTTAACCCGAACCAAATGATGGATACAACCCTTGGAAATCAACTTCCTAGTTTTGACATAGGATATGAAACGACCCTTAGGAATCATAGAACTCCCGTACCATTCGATGATAGGTTCATCAGGAAACTGAAACTTGACCACATGGGCACGACAATCAATAGACACATAGCATGAGTGAAGCCAATCCATACCCAGAATGATATCAAAGTCAACCATTTCTAGCTTAATCAAATCAGCATACATAACCTGATGAAAGATATTAATAGGACATTTCTTATACACCCACTTAGCAATGACACTCTCCTACCAGAGTAGAAACCAAAATAGGCTCAGAAATTAGTGTAGGATCCATTTCAAAATTTACAGCAACCAGAGGTGTCACATAAGAAAAACTCAAACCGCGGTCCATCAACAAATAGACATCAAAATAGAAAACACGGAGCATACCAGTGACAACATCCGGAGAGTCCTCCTACTCCTGACGAGGTGGTATAACATAGAAACGATTCTGGCGTTGATCGCCAACAGTACTAGATGAAGCACCCCAAGAAGGATCTGGACAGGCTTTGGGAGGCGGGGAACTGTTAGCCTAACTCTGGGGATGGGCATCATGCCTCCGCTGTATGGCATACGGGCAGTCTCTAAGTATGTGGCCCAACTTGCCACAACCAAAACAGCCCTGCTGCCCTATATAACACTCCCCAAAATGGTCTTTACCATACTTAGCACATGAAGGAGGATGAGGTCAATTACTTACACTGACCTGAAACCTGAAAGGTACCGACCTATTCCCGAGCTCCTACCTGCCCCAATATACGGGAGCACTAGCTAAGGAATACGATGGTATAAATGGACGTCTCTAAAACTGAGGGCGACTCCCTCCGGAGAATCTAGTCTGACTAGACCCCTATTGCTCTGATCTGACTCTCTTAATCCCTCTTACTCTTTATCTTTCCTTTATCGTGTTTGACTCAATCTGTTGGGCGTGAATCATTAACCTAGGAAGATCAATCTCCCTGTTGATCATAGCAGATCTGCATTCTTTCACCACATAACTCGACACCCCAGTTAGAAACTTGCTCATACTAGTCCTTGAGTCAGCCATCATATTGGGAGCATACTTCGATAGCTGATTAAACTTAAGACAATACTCTTAAACCGACATGGAGCCTTGTTTTAAATTCATAAAATCCTCTATCTTATCTTATCGTAACTCAAGACGAAAGAATCTATCCAAGAACTAATCTTGGAATAATTGCTAAGTCATCGAAGCGGTATCTTCTTCTCTACCCTTATTCCACATCTGCACCCAATCATAGGCAACATCCTTCAACTGATAAGAAGTTCCCACACTTTCTTCCTCGGTCATGTGCATAATCTGTGTAATTTTCTTTATTTTATCAACATATATCTGCGGGCCCACACCTGCTCTCGACCCATGAAACTCTGGCGGATTCATCCGCATAAAGTCACAAATTTATGCTGCTGCCAAATTATTTTCCTGTGGAGGTGGAGCGTTGGACTGAGTATTGCAGGTAACTTCCTGGGCTAGTATCTGAAAAGCTGCCCGAAATTCGGCATGGGATACTGTCTCATGTAACGGATCAACGGGTTGAGGTTGGTTGTTGTTTCCGCGAGCTTGATGTGGAGGCATTTTTTGTCATAAGAACGGACGAATTAACAGCATAAAGAAATAGTTATAAGCATTATAGACTCTTGTAGAAATAAAGAATCAATTTTTCCTAGAATGCCCTGCAGCCTCTTGATCATAGGTGTGGCGTGCTACACACCGATGCTCAAGACTCTACGTAACACCGCTTGTTAGACTATCTAGGTTTCTTCACAACCTTAGGATCTGATATCAAGTTTGTAACACCCCAAAATATCATCCTGAGATGCCACAGGGTGCCCAAGGCTACACGTAGCCTCAAGCTAACCCTTTAATCCAAAACACTACCCTTGGGTTCCAACACAACAATATACACACTACGCTAAGGATATATATAAGTACATATCATATCACATCACACATGGCATGGAATATCGTTAGATTGTACATATATAGAATGTCTATACATAAATAAGCCAACAATACACTAGTCTGACATAGCCTCTATACAGCAAAATCAACGAGCCATTGGGACAAACCCCCAACTGACTCAACAAACTAAAGGGATCATAAAACAACAGCACTAAAACTAGCAACTTGGTCCTCAAACCATGAGGACTCACCACTGAAGGAACAAAGATGCGGCACTCAGAAATCACTGTCGCAGCTGCGGCTGAGTACCTGAACCTACATCATGGTAAGAATGTAGCCCATAGAGAAATATGTGGGTCAGCACAAGATACATACTGAGTATGTGGGGGCGCATGCAAAATATAAATAATATCATAAATTTTTTAAAAACATACATACGGACCATAATGACACACCTGGCTTGAGTGAGATTGAATCATGCAACTCATAACATCTTAGACTGGAAATGTAAGAGAAAAACCTCATAAATCATTATAGATCATCATAGGAAACTTGACTACCATATCAAAACTCGGAGTTACTCGGCATTTCAATAAACATGACTCTTATGGACAGGGGAGTTTCCTATAACCGACAACCCCACATGAGCTACGTGGAATACCAACGTTTGAAACCTCCGTTGGTGGGAGCGTTATAATCTTTGCCAGGGAGTACGACCTTAAAACTGGAATAATCACAATCGGGCTCTCTGGCCAATAATATCATCATCAAATAACCCTACGGTGGGACGTAGGTTTGGGAAAATACCAAATTTCCCTCTCGGTGCTAAGTACTACTCCCCGACAAGCTCAGAACGCGCTAGGAAATCTAACACAACATCACACGGGTCTATCATAAAGACCAAATTAAATCTCTTTCTCATTTATCAAATCATATCAATTTGTGGATTCCTAACTCAACACATTTTAGCTCAAAACATTTTAATCTTCCTCAACATCAACAAGGTACCAATGCATTGAACCATAACCGACTCAACATTTGGACAAGGATATGAAGACTCAATACATAATATTTTCAAAAATTTAACTCATCCAAACCATCCTGAAAATACCAAGACTCATTGCAACTTCAATATCAACATTTCTCAATTTGCTATCCAACTCTCATTTAAAGGTACTTCAGACATCAACCCATAGTAGGAATATAGAATTTCCAATATCAATTATAAATTCATAATAAGAAAATAGTGGAATGATAGTATAAATCAAGGCTTAACAAATTAAATCATCATACACTCATAATCAAATACTTTTTGGACATAATTCCATCTCAACATCATACACATATCAAATGATATAATCTCATAGCTCATGGACAATAATATAAGATATAAAACCATATTTTCAATTTATGGTAAAACATATAAAATCTCATGTCAATGTAATTCAACAAAAATACTAGGCACAAGATCGAAAGGATAATCTTGTTCAAAGCCCCACATACCTAAAAATGGAAGATGAATATGAACTTTCGACTCTGGAACTTTATTCACAAAAATAAAGGGTGCTTCTCGAAGCCCTTAACATGATCAACTCGAATCCCAAATAAATTTGAAATTTCTACGGTTCAATCAAGAGACATAGAAGGATAAAATTTGGAGTAGTAGGGTTGAGTTTGAGCCTTAGGAAATTTTGGAGCAAAATGAGCTATTGAATGCTCTTAAAGGACTTAAATCTATGGTTTACCCGAATGGATTGGAGTAGGAATGAGCAAAATACCCTTTAAAATCAAATAATATCAAATCTGTCCTTTGGTGGACTGTTTTGATAGGCTGAAGTAGATCGACCATAACTTTTTTCTCTGATGGACAAATTGGATGAAACTAATTTCATTGAAAAGAGAACTTTCGGATCTTTCTACTGATATATAGTAGCTCAACCAGATCATTTTGTACAAGGAGTTATGATCGTTTGAAGTTGACCCTAAAATTCACCTAGCCTCAGTATTTTTTCCGGCACATTTACTGTTCACCACTATTCACGGTTAGATCGGAATGATCATAACTCATCGCTCGAGTGTCTGTTTTTGATGATCCACATATCGTTGGAAAGATTATTCGATGCTCTACGTAATGAAGGATCGCATATCTAAAAATTCCACACAAAAAAATTATTAATCACGATAAGGAATAGAATTCAACAAATTTTCGTCCGAGATCTTAATGGAAATTTTTTTTCCGGGGCATCACAATTCTATAGAAATATAGCACCTTTGATGCTTATATCTATGAAAATATGCAGGTTTCTAGGGTTGTTTTGTTAGATATAATGTGTTTTTAGTATGTTTTATAGGAAAGCATGTTTTATATTCCCTTAGGATTCGACCCCAACCTTTGTTGAGTTACTATATTTGATATCAACCACAATCATCTTTGGAGTGAAGGTGTAGCTTAGGAGTTATCAACAATCATTATCAAAAAGAAACTTCACCTCTTTTCTAACAACTTGCACAATGGATTTTGCATCTTAAAAAAGTCCTTGATAAATTTTCTATAAAAACCTGCATGATGAAAAAACTCATAATTCCCTTCACAGAAATTGGTGGGGCTATTTTTCAATCCCCTCAACTTTAAACTTGTCAACCTCTATCCCCTTCTATGAAAATTTTTTATGCCCCAAAATAATCCCTCTTTAACCATGAAGCGACACTTTTCCTAGTTCAGAACCAGGTTGCACTCTTCACATCTTTGGAGTACATTATCCAAGTGAGCCAAACAATCATCAGTGAGTCAGCCACAATAGAGAAATCATCCATGATTACCTTCATAGTATCATCCACCATATCATAAAAGATAGATATCATGAAACGTTGAAAAATGGTAGGAGAATTACAAAGATTGGAGAGCATCCTCTTGAATGTAAAATGTACTATATAGATAATTGAAAAAGGTTTTATCTTGTCCCTCAGGAGCAATAGATATTTGATTATCCACCGAATAACCATCAAGTAAATAATACCACCTCCTACTCACAATATGGTCCAACATCTGATACATGAATGGCATAGGAAAGTGATCCTTATGAGTCCAAGTATTCAGCTTTAGATAATCTATACAAACTAGCCATCCCATGATTGGTCTCACAAGTACCAACTCATTTTCCCATTGAGGACCACAGTGATCCAACTTTTCTTTAACATACACTGAACCAAGCTCACCTATTTGATAATGATAATAAGGTAAACCACTCTTGCATTTAACCACTTAATAATCTCCTTTTTCACTACCTTTTGCATAGGTGGATTAAGACAACATTGATGTTTAATGCTATGCACACATTCTGCTTCAAGCTGAATCTTGTGAAAGCAAATTGGAGTAGAATTCTGATGATATCAGTAATTGTCCAATAAATGACCTATTTAAACCTCTACAAAACAGATATCAGGGCCTCAACTTATGACATTAACAAATATGCTATAAATATAACCAACAAGGTAATGATTTCCTCTAAGAATGCATAGCATAAATGAGAGGTAAATGCCTTCAATTTAAAGATTGGTGGCTCCTCAATAGATGGTCTCATTGGAGGGGTTGCTCTATTTTTCATATCAAGGTCCAACTTCTTTAGAGCATATGCATATGAACCTCTACCCACAAGTTCACTCACTATATCATCATATCATCAGTGCCATCAATTATCAAAATTCATAATTATGGTTGTCAATGCCTCAACACTAAGCCTCTCATCTATGGGTACCACCAATGCATCTTAATCTATGGTGTCTATCACAAAAACTACCTGCATATCTTAAGGTTGCTTCATTAACTAACACACATTGAATGTGACTTGCTCATTATTAAGTCTAAATTTTATATGTCCCATCTCTATGTCAACTAATTCCCTATTCGTGGCTAGGAAGGGCCTTCCCAAGATGATAGAGATCTTAAAATAAATCTTATAATTGAGAATCACAAAATTAACTGAGAGTATGAAAGAAGCTACCTTTACTAACACATCACACAATACACCAATCAAATTCTTCATAGTATTTTTTGCCATTAATAGTCTAATAAAGGTCAGCTAAGGATACCCCAACCCCAATTGCTTGTATACAAAAAGCGACATTAGATTAATGTTATCTCCTAAGTCACATAGAGCTCGTGCAAAGTTGAAAGATCCAATAGGACAAAGAATAGTGAAAGCTCTGGGGTCCCCTCTTTTTTCAACTAAAGATCATGAGGCAATGGCATTATAATAATGCATATTATCTGCAGGATCACAACTCACCCTCCCCTTCTTAGTCACTAATTTCTTCATGAATTTTGCATAACTAGGAACTTGTTCCAAAGCTTTAACAAGAGGGATATTCACAAATAATTCCTTCAACATCGACATAAATTTATGATCTTTCCCTTTTTCAACTTCCTTCTTCAGCCTTTAAGGAAAAGGTCGAGAAGTTCATGGAATTGTCTTCAATACCGGTGAAACCTTCTTACCCTTTTCTTTATTATTATCAGTTTATTTTTCTGCAACTGTCAATTTCTGAGATGCTTCACCGTGAGTCACCAACTCTTTAGTTTCAATTTTTTTTGCATCATCAATATCCACAGTATCATTCCTCACATTATCAACCACAATAATAAGTGTATCAATAATATCCTTACCACTCCAAGTAGTAATAGATAGGCAGTGATTATTATTTTTTAGATTATAAATAGTATTGCTAGGAAGAGTGCCAGGTTAATAATAATATTATATAAAAGACATCTGTCCAAACTGCTACTCAAGCTGCTTAATCATGGTTGCATTAGACTCTACTTTCTGGTTCAACCCTAAATTATCCTTCTTAATTTCCTTAAGGAAACTCTCTTGGATCTTTGAAACCTTCACAATCTTTGCAAACAATGCTTCCATTCTCAAACTTCCAGACCCAGCATCACGGTTCCCCAGTAGAATATAAGGGCCACTCTTATCCTTGTAATTATCTTTGCTTCTATAGTCACCATAACACTCTTTACTCTTGTCCCAATACTTGTTCCCAAAGTAGTTTTAGCCTTGACTCCCTTACCTTGAGTTCCAAGTGCTTTTATTATACCTTTGTCCCTTGGCTTGAAAACATGTCATCTCTCTATCAAAATACTCTACTTTTTCCTTAGCATGTGATTCTTTATGTCTAGTAGCCTTACCTTGAGTAATCACTACATTTACCTTTTTTGCTCTAATATCTATAAATTATTTAGTAAGAAACCCAATCTTAGTCCTTAATTGTGCTACCACTTAAGCCATTATCTTATCTAAGGCTCTCTGCTCACTGGAACCACCAATAACATAAGTACCGGCTGACCTATCCACATTTTAATTATGCTACCCTTTTTTGGTTTTAGTGATTTGGTCTACAATTTTTGAATCCTGGTCCTATCAAAGACTCATAAAAGCTCCACCTGTAACAGTTTAGCTATAACCTGGGTATTTGCATTCAAGTCTCTATAGAATATGTCAAACAAGTTTCTCCCCATGATTTTGTGATTTGGAATATTTATTAGCTTCATATTGAATCCCTACAACGTCTTGTATAGTTTCTCTGAATATAACTATATGAAATTATAAATCTCATCCTTTTACTACAAAATTCTAGAAGGCAAGAAAAATCAATTTGAGAATTGAGTCCTTAAATCATTCCAAGTGGTAATAGATCCACGAGGAAGATCTTCTAACCATAAATTCATTTCTCTTATAAGAGAGAATCAAAACAAGCTGAGTTGTGTAGCTTCCTGACTTACCCTAGGCAGATTATACGAAGTGCAAATTCCCACAAAGTTCATAAGGTGCATGTTCGCATAATCAGTAGGCAAACCAGCAAACATTCCCTTCAATATTAGAAATTAGATCATTGCACTCGTAATATCAAATTGTGTACCTTGGGATAATTTTGGAGGAATGATTGCACCTATCTCAATTGGTTCGACATACCTTAAATATTTTTTGGGATCCTCATAAATTGGTAGATATTGAAGAATTGGTGGTTGACCTCTGTTCATTCTAATTTGATATCTGTCAAATGCTACTCGACGTTCATCGTCCAACCGATCCCTTTTCTTTATGGTTGCATGATGAGCATCTGCTTGTCTAGCATATTCATTGGCCATTAACCGAGTAATGAGCTACTCTATAGTTGCATCAACACCATGTAGGGGTGGTCAATTCAATGTTGTTGGGTCATCATGAACCCCTTTGTGCAGAGCTCCTTGATCATAAGCTTCTTCTCTTTCTATTTTATGATTTTGTCATAAGGTTTGTTCTAGCATTGGATCCAATGGAATCAGGGGATTGCCTTAACTCTAAGTAAGGGGAAAATACTGGTGTATGCCCTTTAACTAGTAGAAAACCAGAATTCAATAAATAAAACCAATAACTTCAACAAACTCAAATAATTAATTCATTACTGTTTTCCCCGACAACAGCACCAAAATTTGATGTTGCTCAAATTACACCTCCTAAAAATTATAAAGCGACTGCTAGTCAAATATAGTAGCCAACTAGGTTGGGGTCGATCCCATAAGAAATGGTCAAAAATCTATCAAGAGCTATTTGATGTAAACGAATAGTGCATAAAGTAAAAGGGTTTTATGTTAACAATAAGTGGAATAGTAACACTGATGGGTAATTAGGTTTGTTATCAATATGAGATGATCACTAGGATTGTGTTCACCCTAACTTCAAAATTCCACATCCTGCTTGTGCTTGTCAAACTATCTTGGTGCCTTGCATGCAAAATCTAACAAGTTATGTATCACCTAAGTGTCTATCAACTTTGGTTTAGGTGAATTTTACTCATCTCCTCTCGATCTCAAAGTGTCGCATTACTAACCTTTATTTTATGATCCCAGATTAACTATCTTCTCTCGGTCTCAATTTAATTAGATGAAGGTTGATAGCTTCAAATTACTATTGTAATACCTTTTCCTAATCTCTACCTCTCTCTCAAGAAAGTATCAAATACAGGTGAGTTCCTAACGTTTGCAGCTATTAAGAAAGCAATCAAGGCAAAAGAAATCCCAATACATACACCAATATCATTCTAGAATGACTTTGCACTTAGCCTGCTTTATTAATTCCTCAAGGTTCCCACAACCCTAGTTATGGGATTTAGCTACTCATGCTTGTAAGAAAAAGCATAGATTTCATAGATGAATGCATGAAAATAAACTTACCAAGAATAAGAATAAAACCCAAAATCATAAAAGATCAATAATGTATCTCAGAACTCAAAATAACTTAATAAGTGTAAAAAGTGTATAAATTTATAATAAAACATCCAAGGGGTATTTATAGATACAAAACAAAACCTATCCTAAATAGTGTAGGAAACCAGAGTCGGCATCAACTCACAATTCATGGGTTGAGTCATGGGTACAACCCATAAATTGTGCCTTGGGTCATGGAAATAAAAGCTACTTCAATCATGTAGAACATCAACTCACACTTGCAAAAAGTCATTAGTTTTACCTACGAGTTGAATGTTGACTCATAGGAATAGAACCAACTTCTATATTTAGAACATCAACTCTCGAAGGGTATTCACGGCTTGTAGGTACTACCCAGGAGACGTAGGTTGACTCGTGGGTAGATTTTTTAGTAGATCTTCATCTTTTTTTCTCATTCTTTGCTTCGAACCCTATTTTCCTACAAAATCAACACAAACACACATCATATCTAACAAGAATACCTAAGTTCATGTACAATTTCCTTATTCTAAGCATTGAAAGTGCCATGAAACCATGACACATCAAAATCAACCTGCAAAATGGACAAGGAGATGTGCGATAAACTTGAAGTAACTTATGAAGGTACTACCAAAGTAAAGGAAGCTAGGATCAATACTCTGGTCAATGACTATGAGCTTTTCAAAATAGAAGAAAATAAAGGAGTGGAGTTAATGTTCACATGTTTCAACAAAATTGTCTGTGAACTAAAGTCTTTTAGTATGATCTACTCAAATAGTCTTCAAGTTAAGAAACAAGTGAGGAGTCTCCCAAAAGTATAGGAAACAAAGGTAGCCATTCTGAAGGGCGAAGATCTCCATAACATGACATCTAAAGAGTTGCCAAGTAACCTTTTTGCTTATGAACAAAATCATATAAATAGGTACACCAAGGAGGAGAAAAAAATCCTATAGCCTTTAGTGTTGTTAGCCCGGGAGAAGACGAAAACATAGATGAAGATAATAATAAATGAATGAACCTTATAAATCATGGAGTTGGGAAAATTCTAAGACAAAGGCATCAGAGACCTCAACAAACTTTAAAACATAATAGATTCACAAGAAATGATGATCTTTGTTATCATTGTAGAAAGCAGGGTCATATTAAAAAAAATTGTCTGGAAGTAAGGAGAAAATCATCCAAGAATAATAGAAACTTTGGTGCCTAGAATGATGAAATGAAACTAAAGACGATGTAGAAACCATAAATATGTGTTCTATGGCCATACGTTATTCTAGTGAGGTAAGACCCTTTAATTATCAAAATTGTAACCTTCTTAATCAAATATTAATATGATTATTGATGAGGTTCAAAAAATTATTGATCAATATAACAAGATTTCTCAAGAAAAGAAAAAGTAGAAAACTTAGTAAAAAGAAGATTGAAGAAGAAAGAAGGAACTGATAGATTCAACTTGAAGCAAGCCAAATAGAAATCAACCTGCTTCAACAAGAAATTGTTGATGTTAAAATATAGTTAAACATCATTAGAAAGTCACCAAGTCATAGTTCTGCCGAGTCAACCATTTTAAAATCTAAATCTACTTCTTTTTCTGACACATTTATTTTTGCTAAAACCTTTTTCTCTTATCTTGGGGCTATCTGCTTCACATGTGGAAAAGGGGGAACAAATAACATAACTGCAGACAATGGTCTAGAGGAATGTTGAATTGGATACCTAAAGAAAACACATCTAACCATCGAGGACCCAAGACCACTTGGGTACCTAAAAAAATTATTTTTTTTTATTTTGCAGGAACATGTTTGCAAAAACTACAAAAAGAGAATATGGATAATAAAGACTAGATATTCCATCATATGAATAAAAATAGAGAAAACTTCAGCATCTTAAAGAAATTTTAAGGTCTATCTATCAAATCTAGAGATAACACCAAAGAAGAAGTCATAGGAGTCGGCTCTGTAAAAATCAGCTCTTTCTGTGAGCTGGTTGAAGTTTACCTTGTTTATAGCTCAGACAACTTTTAAGCATCGGTGCGCTCTGTGACACAGGATTTTGTGTATCTTTTAATTCTAAAAATGCTCCATCAAGTATGAGAAAAGGAAAATCACTCTCATTGGTGATCGCTAGACGTAAAATGGTAAATTATTTGTAAAACTGATGTTCAAAAAGGATCAAATCTGTGATGCTTGTCAACTTGATAAAAATACTCGTACATCCTGTAAAGAAAAATACATTGTTGGCACTACCAAACCCATTCAAATGATCCACATGGATCTGTTTTGCCCCACTAAAATTGCTAGCACTAGTGGAAAAAGATATGTATTTGTTATAGTTGATGACTTCTGTCAATTTACTTGGGTAATATTTCTTGCTTATACATGAAGCTTTCACTAATTTTGAGATATTTGGTATAAAATTTCAAAGAGAAGTAGGGTATTTCATTACTTACAAACATAGCAATCACGGAGGAGAATTTGAAAACAAGTCTGTTGAAGTATTGTGCTCAAAGCGGTTACTCTCAGAACTTTTCCTCTCCTTGATCTCCTCACCAAAATGGTGTAGTCAAATAAAATAACAAATCCCTTCTAGAGACTACACAAACCATGTTACTTAAACAAAACTTACTTGACCACTTTTGGGCAGAACATGTAAGCATGACATGTAACATTCTTAATAGATGCCTTATTAGGCCTATCCTAAAGAAGACCCCCTATGAGTTATCGATAGGAAAGAAGCCAAATATCAGTTATTTTCATCCCTTTAGATGAAAATGCTTTATTCATAACAATAGTAAAAATAATTTGGGAAAATTTAATCCATGAAGCAACAAAGGTGTCTTTCTTATTTACTTTCCTGCTAGTCGTGCATATAGAGATTTTAATAAACAAACCTTGAGTGTTAAAGAATCTATGCATATAGTTTTTGATAAATATAATCCTATTGCTACGAGTTTGAGTTTTAATGAGGAATGGGTGAATGACTCTCAACACAAAGTCATTCCTGAGATAGCAGCTGAACAAATCCACTTTGAGTTTATTACTGCTCAACCAAAGTTAGCTCCAGCCACTGAACTGTCAAAAAAATTGCAAAAGAATTGATAGATAGTGCAATCTTTCTAAATGAATTTATTATTTGAAATACAAATGATCAAATGCAAACCAGATCTTCCTTTGGAAATAAACATTGGTGGCCCTAATATCTCAAATTAAGCCTAAAAAGGTTGATGAGGCCCTCAATGAGAAATTAAGGGTTGAAGCTGTGAAGAATGATCTAGATCAATTTGAAAAAAATTAGTCTAGAATCTGGTTGAAAGATCAAAAAATTGCTTAGTCATTGGGACAAGATAGGTCTATAGAAACAAAATAAATGAAGAAGGTAAATTCATTAGAAACAAGGATAGGTTGGTAGCTCAACATTACTCTCAATAAAGTATTGATATGATGAAACCTTTGCTACTGTTGCAAGTTTGGAATCAATTCATATTCTCTTAGATTTTGCCACTTTCAAATGCTTTAAACTATATCAAATGGATGTATAGAGTACTTTTCTAAATGGTCTTATTAATGAAGAACTCTTTGTTAAACAACCACCAAGTTTCAAAAATCCTTCATGTTCGAATCACATTGGTCTAAAACAAGCTCCCAAAGCTAGGTATGAGAGATTGAATACTTTTCTTTTAAATAATAATTTTCAAAGAGAAAATATAGACACTACTCTATTTATTCAAAAATTAGACTTTAGCATGCTTATTATACAAATCTATGTGGATGATACTATATTTGGAAGTCCTAACACCACTTTATGAGAGAACTTTGCAAATCTTATGAAGGGGAGATTTAAAATGAGTCTCATGGAATAACTCATATTCTTCTTGGGGCTACAAAACAAGCAGTATCCAAAAAGGAACTTTATCAGTCAATCTAAATACACAAAGGAGCTCATCAAAAAGTTTGGTATGGAAAAAGGAAAAGCTTTTGAAACTTCTATGAGTCCTTCAACAAATCTTAACTCAGACACATTAGGAAAAGATGTGGATGAAAAGACCTACAGAGGAATGATTGGGTCTCTACCCTACTTGACCGCAAGTCGACCCGTCATCATGTTCAATGTATGCAAATGTGCAAGATTTCAGACGCCCCCTAAGGAGTCACACTTAATTGTAGTGAAGCAAATTATTCGATATCTCATTGGAACTCAGGATATTGGACTATGGTACCCCACTTCTCAAACTTTGATTTAACTTTTATTTATATATAACTTTGTAAGTGACAATAATGATCAAAAAAGTACTAGCGGCACATGCCAAATTCTTAGGGATCCCTTAATTTCACAGCATAGCAAGAAAAAAACTTCAGTTGCATTATCAACCACCGAAGCTGAATACATAGCTATTGGAAAATGTGGTACTCAGATATTGTGGATAATGCATCAATTACTAGATCTTGATTTATTATTTGAATCTGTGCCAATTATGTAGGATAACACTGGTGTTATTAGTCTGTCTAAATATATATTACATTATTCAAGAGCCAAGTATATAGATATTAAGTGTCATTTTATTCGTGATCATGTTAAAAATGGTGATTTTATGTTAAAATTTGTTGATTCATAAAATCAACTGGATGAAATTTTTACAAAACCTTTGTTTGAAAACCATTTTTACTTTCTTAGAAAAATCTTGAGATTATTTGCATAATAACATTTGAGTAGAGGGTAATTTTCTTACAAACTATTTTATGTTTGCGCATAATATTTTTTTACACTTTTCACATAGATTCCCTTAATTATAAACCCCATATCATTAATTACTAACCCCGCGCCTCAGTTCTTTTCCCTTGTTCAAATCGCTTTTTGCCTTTCTATCTTCCTAAGGACTGTTTCATTTCCTTTTAGTTCCATCTTTTCAACTCCGATTGTTTCACCTTCTTTCTCTCTTTTTAATTCTTTCTCATTAGTTCTACTCATCTTCCTCATCATGCCGAAAACAATATCCATGGATAATTTTGATAAAATTATAGGTAACTACCTATCTGGTAATCTAGAACCACTTTTCATCGCCGGCACATCTAAAAAATATTCTTCCCACTCCCTATATTCTTCTAACCGTAAAAAATATTTTTTCTAGTTCAAATTTGTGTAGCAAAAAACCTCACTTAAAATCTTTGGGAAATATTCCTTAGAAGACATGCATAAGTTTTGGACCTCTTCCCATTGAGATAACTTTGTGACATTCAGGAGTTACTCAATAGTGTCCAAATGGGTTGTTAATCTTCAGCAATTGAAGGAATCTCAGTGCGATGTAAGTTCTCTATTTAAGTCTCATAATCTATCACTGGTTTTTCATCTCAGCAGATTAGAAGTTTCTAAGAATCCAGTCCTAATGTTCTATGCACATCATCTCTAAAGATAGGAACTCAAAACCCTAGTGCGGAGAACAAGAATTATTTTGAATGATTTTTTGTTTAAAAAAGTGAATGATACCAAGTTTTCTAGATTGGTTCATTTCATGAACAGAACTTGGACCGAAAATTTTGAAGTCAACTTTGAAGAGGCAAAAGCAATAATTGCCGAACCAGAGGCGAATCTGTCCAACTTTGGACCATTGTCCCTGTGCTTCAAATACAAAATTCTAGCCCATATTATTGCTACTTCTCTGATTTCTTGAAAAGGACCCCTAAGTGATATGAACTTTAGAGATGTGTTTGTTTTGTTTTGCATGATTAAAAAATACAAAATTAATTAGGCATTATAATTTTGTGAATACATACTGGAAAGTGTGGCTGATACTCATGGTTCAGCAAGTTTTCCATATGGATTGTTGATTACTCAAATTCTGCACAAGTATTTCACTGACCTCTCAGGATTTCCCACTAGAAAGTCTTTGTCACCTATGACTCCAAAACCTTTGCTAGAATGGGCTATGCTCTGTTTGGAAGTGAATGGTGTAAAAAAGATTTTGTGAAAGCAAGGTTTGATCTCCCCAAGGTAAGTAAATTTATTGCTAATACCCTTACCTATTTTCTCAAGAAACAATGAATTTATTCTTAAAACTACTTTTCATTCAAAGGGGGTCTATCCTCTTCTTTCGGCTTGTATAAAAGGCACTCCTTTTCACCCCTTTCCTAACTGAATGACTTTTTTTGTGTGAACAGTTCCTATTTTACCTGCCGTTTCTATAGAGATTTGTCTCTGTTACTTACTTTCTTATTTTGTTTGTCTTCTTATTATTTTTATTATTCCAAAGGGGGAGAATATTCCCATTAGTAGCTATCAAAAGGAGTTATCAGGATAGAAGGAACAATAAGCAATGGGGAGCTACATGTGGGGGGAGCTAGCTACCAGTCAGGGAGAGCCACACAAATAGTAAAGTTAACTAATTTTTATTTTCTTGTCATTATCAAAACGGAAGAAATTTTTAGCTTCCTATAATCACCCAATATTTTAATAATGACAAACTAAAAAACAAACATGCAGGACCTAACTTGGAGTACCTTCAGATGGCAAGCAATCCATGGAGATCTTGGACTTAGATGGAAAGAATCAAATCAAAGATTTGGTATCTTTGAAGGAGCCCAAAAATATGAAATCAAAAGATACTCACACAAGGAGCTGTTAATGAGGATTTCAAATCAAGAAGTCGAAGAGCAATTAAAGGAGGAAATTAGTACAAGGCAAGATTCCTTGAAGACAAAGTAAGGAAAGAGATCATATTCTTTACACGAACATATATGATATGGACATGTATGTATATGATACCTCAATCCAACAAAGTAAACAACATATCACATCCATGAACATATCTGATATAGGCGTGCTAACGATATAAGTCCTCGATCAAGGAATCCGTACAAATCCTTTATTGAAAAAAAATCCCTTGGGTTTTTCTTTTAGAGCAAAGAGGCAACAGAAGATGAAAACTATATAAAGGCATTGGAGATAGAAGAATTGACAGAACTTCACAGGAAACTATCATGCTATCTCATTTTTTAGTCTTCACAAAACTTTATAATTCTCTCAGTTTACAATAGTTACAAAAAGAAAATGATTGAGTTAGTCCTTAGTTATACTAGACGAGGGTGTGTCATAAGATATGTATAACTAGAAATTGAAATTCAGAACTTGTTCAAGTACGTTGTAACCCATACTTTATGTCAAACTCTAAAGGAAACCCTTGCAACCTAAGGGGACTGGAATAGGCACACCGAACTAGTATAAAACTATGTGTTCTTCCTTAGGCTTTAGTTTCTGCATTCAGCTTATTTTATTATATTGCTTAAACTAACTTGTAAAAGAGTCAATTGATCAAGCCTATTAGTTGACTCGAAAAGATTTTAATTCACCCATCCCCCTCTTGATATTCAGAAATGAACTAAAAATCAAAAGGAAATAAATGATACAATCAAATTCAAATCTTCTACAACACTTTTTTATGTCATTCTTTTCTATTTTATTCACTTTTTCTTCTTCCTCACACGTTACTTAAAACATTTTTCCTATTTACAACCATTATTCTTTCTTTATTCCCTAAATTTCCTCTCAAATAAAAAGTCAATTCTTTCCTTTTTCTCCTTGACATATTTTTTAAATATGTCGACTTTTTTGCTTTTATAAAAATTATATGTCCTATCGTTTATATAATTTATAGTTATTCTCTACAAATTTAGGCAACATAGCTGTACATAAAACAAAATAAATGAATCATTTTTTGCAAATTAAAATTTAATTTCAGAAATAATTTTCATATACTCCATATACTTTTTATTTTGTCTTCTCCTGATTTTATGTAAAATTCACCAATAATGAACTTTTCCTAAAACATTGTCACTTTTTTCTTATATAAATTCAATGTATTTTAATAAAAAGGATAGAGAAATGTGAAGAAAAAACTTACTTTATTCATGCATAAGTCTGAATTGAAAAATACATTAAATGATATTATTGCTGTCAGTTTCTCCAAATAAATAGAGATTACACAGAAAAATGATTCCTAAAAATTAGCACGCAATTTATAAAATTTCTAAGTTTATGAATTCTCCTAAAAGTCAGTAACTAAATATTACTAAAGTATAGAACCATGAGACCAATTATTTTATTCTGCTAAATGAATTACTTAATAAATTAATGGTAAGACTAAAACTTATTCATGGTTCTTTTTTTTTAATCTGTGCTTCTTTTTTCTTGTTTCTTCTTCTGCTTCTTTTTCCTTTTCTTTGTTTCTTCCGCTCCTCCTAAACTCATTCCTCCTCCTCCTCTTCCTTTCACCCTTGGATATAAATAAAATATAAAACTCTTTGCAGAAATTTCATACTATTCTATTTTTGAAAATTTTCACTAACAAAGCTAAGATTTTGTTCATGAAAAAGTGAGTTGGCGAATGTTACTTCATGCTAGTTTATATAGTTGCGTTTAATTAGGTGCAGAAATTATTTAAATTCTATAATTTAATTAATGGAGAATTATATTGTAATTGAACTAATTTATTTAGGTAATAATAAAGAGTCTTTAAATGAAAAAGAAAGTCGGGGAGGAAGAAAAGGAACATAAGAAGACGTTCCTAATTAAGGGTATTTAAGTTGGCACTTTTTTTCTAAGCACGTTTAAAAACCTCCTAAGAAAGTCATTTTTTTCATATTTTTAAAATGTAAAAAAGTCCCCAAAAAATAGAAAAAAAGATATATTCATTTTCTAATCATTGAGGGATGTCACATCGGAAGGTCATGATTTTACTTTATATATGTACTAGGGGTATGGCCCTAGCAATAAATTGACACACAATTTATAAAATTTCTAAGTTTATGAATTCTCCTAAAAGTCATTAACTAAATCCTCCTAAAGTATAGAACCACCGAGACCAATTATTTTATTCTGCTAAATGAAAATAAATTACTTAATAAATTAATGGTATGACTAAAACTTATTCATGGGGTTTTTTTTTTTCTGATCTGTGCTTGTTTTTTCTTGTTTCTTCTCCTGCTTCTCTTTCCTTTTTTGTTTCTTCCGCTCCTCCTAAACTCATTCCTCCTCCTCCTCTTCTTTTCACCCTTTGATATAAATAAAATATAAAATTCTTTGCTGAAATTTCATTCTATTCTATTTTGGAAAATTCTGACGGACAAAGCTCAGATTTTGTTCATGATAAAATGAGTTGGTGAATGTCATTGTATGCTTGTTTATATAGTTATGTTTAATAAGGTGCAGAAATCATTTAAATTCTATAATTTAATTATTGGAAAATTATATTATAATTGAACTAATTTATTTAGATGATAATAAGGAGTCTTTAAGTGAAAAAGAAAGCCGGGGAGGAAGAAGAGGAACATAAGAAGATGTGGGAAGAAGCTCCTAATTAAGGGGATTTAAGTTGGCCCTTTTTTTCTAACCACGTTTGAAAAACTCCTAATAAAGTCATTTTTTCATATTTTTAAAAGGTAAAAAAGTCCCCAAAAAATAGAAAAAAGATATATTCATTTTCTAATCATTGAGGTATGTCACATCAGTAAGGTCATGATTTTACTTTATATATATACTAGAGGGGTATGTCCATGTTAACAAAGGCCCAGCGTCATAGAACAATTAGATTATAAGTTGTAAAATATAAATAAACAGATTTTAATTACTTAATAGTATTTGTTACATGTTTTACAAGATAGTTTCATATATCTTATTTACATAGATAACAAAAGTTGGTGGGTCCTCAGGTTGAGATTAGTTTTGTACATCTTATTTCATAGATAACAAAATCTGGTGAGCTCGAGATCTTTAATCATAAGACTGAAACTTGTTGCATAAGGTAGAGAGTGTGAGATTAAATAATAGAAACAATCGTATTAAGTTGTTATCAATAAGGTGTAGATAACATCTTATAGTAAATATTGAATAAAGCAAATTTGAGATAGGTTAATTCAACCTTCAAGTTACTGCAAGGAAACAGATTGAGACAAACAAAAAGGAAAATTTTGGGTAGGGCATATCATATGTAGTGAAGCACGTAACAATTGAAGCAGCAATAAAGAGGGCAAAAGTAAAAATTACGGCTAAGGACACTACATGGTCTGCATATTTCAATTTTTTCAAGTTATGTGGTACTGAACGTATACTTTAAATGTTGGTATATTACCAAAGGAGGTTTATGTTGTTTCAATTACCTTTAGTTCTTAAACCTTGTTGATTTAAAATAGTAAAACTATATGCAATTTTAGTTCAAACAAATCTCTAAAGCTGGTGAACAATGGATCAAAGCTTTATTCTCTTCTAATATGAAAAAAATATAGATGACATCCAAAGCAGGATTAACTCTTCCGCTAGTATCCTCTCTACTAAAACAACAGATAATAAAGATGATATACAACAAAATATACCCAATATATGCCAAAAAGTGGGGCTGGGGAGAGTAAGTGTACGCGGTCCGTACCACGACCTCAAAGTTGAGGTCGAGAGACTGTTTCCAATAGTCCTCAGACTCAAGAAAAAAATAGTCTATTAAAGGAGAAAGATGATATAGAGTATCCAATAAACCTGTGCAAGTAAATGACATTATACTAATTACAGTAAAATATATTTGTTTTTGATAAGACTTGGCTTATCCCGTTATTAGGATCTTACTTGTGGATCTTCTTTCTTCAGAAACTATGAACTGCTATTAGTGTGTTTTAAATCAGCTTATTTCATGTATGTTTACAATAATATTAGCACCATTCACTTAATTAACCAGTAAGTATTGCTTTAAGTAGTAGACACATTCTCAGTTAGCTACTCTTTTTAGTGATATGTTGCATCTATATTTGTACGTTAATTTACAAAAACTACATACATATGAAAATCCAGCACAACTCTAGATCAATACAATTAAAAACTAATTTCATAATAATAACAAATGGGGACACGACCCTGTATGCATTGGTAAATGACAGTTTCTTAATTTTATTGGAACATGGTGGGAAATTATCTTGATAGCACATTCACCACAACAAAAAGGTGATTCGTATTCAAATATTTTTACACTACTGAAGTTAAATTTCAAAATAGATTTTAGCATGACATAATCTGTGGATGTTTGTGTCATTATTAAGTGTTACTATTGTGTAACGCCCCGAGACTATCCCTGAACGTAAACGGTGCTTAGAACCACAAGTGATTCCAAGCAAACCCATGGTACTAGAATAATTTATGAGCAATTAAATAAAAATACATGAATCCAGAATTACTAAGAAGAAGCAAGATCATTAGTTAAACTTGTTCAATACAACATTGTTTAAAAACATTTACAACACTGAATTACACAAAAAGGAAACAGGATCTAAATACATTAACTTTGACTAACTATCTATGAAGCTCTACTAATACTGAATATAGGTAGACGGATCATGACCCCAAGCTATCCCTAATCAATGCATATAAATAAAATAAATACTAAAGCTATAAACTGACTTGAGTCCTCGAATAAGGAGAACCCATCACCTACTAGTTGGAAGCTGAGATCTATCTTACCGTGATTTTGTGAGCTAGAACTGACACCTACATTATGAAATAATATAGCCACGCAGACATATATATGATTAGTACTTACAGAATATATTAAGTATATGTGGGTGCATGCAATATGTAAAACTGGTAGATATCATAAAATAAAATATACATACCAAGTATATACAGACTCACTATGTTCATGAATAAGTGAAAGCTGAAATATCATAAAGCATAAGTACTAAGCAAAATCTAGTAAAGTTAGTGAGTCATTACACTTAGTGTCTAAAATCAATATTTTTGTGGGAGAATCTTACAACTAACATACCCCAGTTGAGCAACACGAGCCCAACATGTAACAATTATTGGGAGGGTGTTCAATACCATTTCCAGGGTAAAGAACCATGATTGGAGTGAATTCACTCATGAGAAGAAAGACACTCTCAACTAATGAGGACTTCCTCCAAAGGGATACACTCTCAAATAATGAGGACCCCTTTAATCTAAGGTGACACGTAATCTAGAAATTTGGGTGCGCTAAACGCACATTTTTGTGGTGCTAAATGCTACTCCTAAAATCATATTAGTTCTCATAATATATGAAATTCATCATAAAGTAAGCATATAGGTTTGTAAGTCTGAAAACCAATCATGCTTCTATTTCTAATTCATGTTCATAAGCAAACATGTGAATTTCATATTAAATCTAAAATCGTAACTCTGGATTTCTTGTAAACTGAGTGAGTCATGCTAAATCATATACATCTACCAACTCATGGTAATTTATGTCAAAAATTCTAAAATTCAGCTCATAAAATCAACTATATGAGTAAAAACATGAGTAAACCATGAATTTTTTGTACTAAAGGCAATGAAATTTAATAGGGAGCATCATAGTTTTAAAATCATGTAAAGTGTGTATAGACCCTATTTAGCAAATCCATAAAATCATATATAAAAATAAAATTTTTGAGCCCCAGAATGAAAGAAAAGCCATTTTCAAACTCCACACACCTGAACTTCTCGATTTCTTCTAGGGAACATTGAGTTTGGAGTCATTGAGGTGGAAATTTTGGAGAAAATCCTAATTTTGTCTTTTTAGAGTGGATAGGAGAAAGAGCAATGAAAACTTACTAATTGTTGATTAAATAATATTTATTGAGTGATTTAAGTTGTGAGAAAAGATTTTGAGGTAAGGAAAGGACCAAAATACCCCTAAAAAACTAAAAAAAATACAAAAATTCCAAGTTTGACGACTTGATTGATGCCCCTTCAATCCGTTGATGGTTTATCAACTCAGGTCGTCAATCTAAAGAAAATTTGAAGCTTTACTAGTTAAGGTTGACGACTTCAGTTGTCGGAGATCGTCAACTAGTGGACGGCTCATCAACTCATATTGTCAATCTCTAGCATACATACAACCTCCAGTAAAATGAGCATAACTTTCTACTCCTATGTAACGACCCGATTTGCTGAACCAGAATGCTACACGGTGCTCATGACCCTGAAGGACCACAAGATAACCCATGAATGATATTTGTACCTATATACTGCATAAGATAACTTAATAATGCGAAAACATGCACTGAAAGGCCATAAGGTTCAATATTGAACATAACTAAATGATATAACATCTGTGTGGGGTAATAGAATACCCAAAACAAAACTGAAAATACTGAAGTCTGAACATGATAGTCTGTATCTAGTCTGCATCTAGTTTGTATCTAGTCTGAAATCCTCTACTGTATGAAGAATCTGAATAAGGAGTTGATGGGATATGTCCCCAACTAACTCCAACTAATAAGATAATCAATGAGATACTAGAAAATCATTATGTCCTCGAAGGATGAGGAATCACTTCTACTTTAACTACTAAAACTAGAATCTACTGCTGATCTAGAACTCGTGTCTCTGAACCTATGGTGTAACATAAATAGAAAGCATCATAGCGTGAATATGTCAATACATATGTACTGAGTATACATATGAGTAGGCTATATACAATGGTTCACATGCATGAATAATGCTAACTGACTGTCTAACAAGAATGTGAGAATGCATACATAAATATGCAACTATAACTAACAATGTGATAACATGATATTGATACCTTGGTAGCATGACTATTGAGTCTGGATACTGATAACATGAATGACTATATTTGACTATAACTGATAACATGAGTTACTGTGTCTAACAGTCCTGAATCTAATGGAACTATCTGAGTTCCATACTATGTCTGAGTTGACTGTGTCTGACAGTCCTGAAATCTGAAGAACTATTTGAGTTCTATTACTAAGACTGATTGATTGTATCTGACAGTCCTAATTCTGTAACATGAAACTGTGGGAAGTAGTATCTAACCGACATGCCCCAAAAGTGCTATAATAGCTGAACTGGGGTCTAATCTATGCCCTAATTGGAAGGGTGTCAATACCGCACCACTGGTAAGGAGTAACCCTCATATAACAAGTAACTCTAGCGAGAACAGTGGGAAAACTCACATAAAAAGGTAAGCCACCTTATCTATCCTCATATAGCAGGCTACGATGTCTCAACCTATGCTGGCTACAGAGTTCTGGAATGTAAGGATTGCTTCTAGGAATCACACCCTCGTATAATAGGTGAGTCCCCATCCTTGGGTTCACTGGGTGCTAATTCCTACTCCCATCTGAATAGACACTGAACATGATTTATTGAACTGAATTGAGCATGGACTGAGTTACTGAATTTTCCATGTTTGACGGAATACTATTGATATCTGACAACTGACTGAGTCATGAGATCATGGAGATTTTTCCTGAGTCATAAGACTATCTGAAGTATAAGAGTTCATAGCTTGACTGAGAGTATCATGAAAACATGACATGGATCTAGGCACACAACAAATATTTCTGGTACAAGTACCCCCAGGACTCAATGGATAGAAACTAACATGACTTGATATTTTTGAATATATGATAATCACCACAATACATTTATTGAAGAATTTCATCAAACGTCTAATAGGCATAAGCATGTACATTTATGGGGATTTTCATGATATCATGCTAGTTAGGCAAATTGCCTTCATCTAGGTATTTTATCAAACATATGGCAGGCATAGTACATGTAAACATCATGGTATAGCAATTAAACATCATGGTTCACTTCCAATTTTATCATACAAGGTTTTAGTCATGAGATTTTGTGTATCTTTATCTATACTAATCAACCCACATGGAATTTATCATCAAATCATGGAATAAAAATCAATTCCTCATTTATCAACATGAAAGAGAACATACAAAACATAAACACATGAAGAAAATCCATAACTTATAGTTGAAAAGGGATTCGTGGACTTCATGGACGAAAGAAGCCCATGAATGAATGTTATACATACTTTAGTTCATGATTTCATGAAGATTGATGGTGAAACCTTCTTGAAACTGGACGTTCTATGAAAATCCTAGCTTTAGTTCTTGAGAGTATTTGAGAAAAACATCAATATTTTAGATGAATAAGGGCTAAATTCTATGTTTAGAAGCTTATATAGGGGGAAAATTGATCCTTTTAACCTTGGACACGTAATTTAGTTTTCAATAAAATTTCCCGAATTGGGCCCTTGGCGAGACGCGGCGTTATCGCGCCGTGTCACTGGAAATTGACAAATGGGAAATTGCATGGTGGCGCGATGTGGAGCCATCGCGTTGCCACCTTAAATACAACCTAGAAGTTTGGTGTGACATTCCAGTATCATGGAGCAACACTGGAAATTGACAATTGTCATTTGAGCTATCTCTGCGATGCGCTGAATGCTCAGGTCAAGCACTATCTCACTAAAAAAGCTCTAACTCTTCACCCGGGTGTGCCCGGGTGTCGGATTTGGGCGAATTATATATCAATGAAAAGCTTATTCAATTTTTCACATGATAGGAAGTGAAAATTATGGTAATACCACATGTATAAGAATAAATTATTATTTCAAATCAAGTTCTAACATCCTTGAGATGATTTTCAAGCTAAGAAAAAGCACGGGTATTACAATATCTCCTCCTTGAGAACATTCGTCCTCAAATGAGACTGAATAAGAGGGGAAACAATGAGCTGAACATGCATAACTTAAACATGATCTCTTGACGGACATGACTGAAAAGAAGAACATAACATACTGAACATGCATATCTGATGCATGGGTAACTGATTCATAAATGCATAACTGAAAGTTCTTAAGAACTAAGTTTTATCACAATGAGAATGCATATATGATGCATAACTATATAACTGATATGATACTGTAATGCCCTGAAATTTGGGTCCTGGGAGGTTACACGGTGCTTAGGGACGCAAGTGACCCCAAGCTAACTCTCCTACTCGCATAACTCATAAACAACTGGATAAAATGCTTAAATCTATATAAAGTTAGCTAAAATATAGAAGTTCTCTGAACTTGATCAGTATAAACATGAAATTTACAAGATTACAACTCTACTTTTACAAATGAAACTGAAACTGAATACATCAACTTCAACTAACTGTCTATGAAGCCTCTACTGGTACTGACTTCAGATAGATGGGTCTTGACTCCCAACTACGCAATCTCAATATGACTAAAGTAAGAAAAATACAACACTTATCGAACTGTATAACTGACCCATGCCCTCGAATCAAAAGGACTCATCATCTACTAACTGGAAGCTCAAACTGGCTGAATGCGGTATCTGCGCTATAACTTGTACCAACATTATAAGGCACAGTAGCATATAGAAATATATGGGGGTCAGTACTCTAAGGAATGTATTGAGTATCTGGGGGTGCAATGCAACATTATAAATAATATCATAAATGATTATGAAAATGATGCATGCTGACGATAACAACTTTCTTCGCTTGAATTAATTGAAATATATTCCTTGTAAATCATCAATAGTAATACAAGCATTATAAATCTCATAAATCATTATACTTAACTCAAACTCTTTAAATCATGACTTAGAGTGACTCAGTAACTCATGAAAACTTGGACTATTATGGACTTGGGAGTTTCTTATAATCGACATAACTACACCACGAGAGCCACATGGAGTTCAACCTTTTGCCCTCCTAAGGAGAGAACCCCACATTGGCGGGGGTGTCGTACTCTTGCTAAAGAGTACAACCTCAATTTCTCAATCACAATCCCATAATCGTCCTCTGGCCTACAATCATCAATATCAATCCTACGGTGGCACATAGTTTTGAGAAAATACCACATTTCCCGCTCGGTGCTAAATACTCCTCCCAAACTCAGCTTAGAACACATTTGGAAATCCACGTTAATCACCCCACATTGGCGGGGGTGTCGTACTCTTGCTAAAGAGTACAACCTCAATTTCTCAATCACAATCCCATAATCGTCCTCTGGCCTACAATCATCAATATCAATCCTACGGTGGCACATAGTTTTGAGAAAATACCACATTTCCCGCTCGGTGCTAAATACTCCTCCCAAACTCAGCTTAGAACACATTTGGAAATCCACGTTAATCAATATCAATTCATGGGTCCATTATAAAGACCAAATCATAAATATATATCTCATCAGTAAATCATATACGACTGTGGATTCCTAACTCGACTCAAAATCAAACAATCTTTCTCAACATCAAGACGTATCAATTCATTTAGTCATGGCAACATCAATAACTTTGAGGAAATATCAAGACTCATTATAAAAACTCAATCTTATGAATCAATATACTCAATAATCCAATTTATCATAAGAAAGCTTAAAGATTGACACGTCTTGAAAGCACTTGAAATACCAACTCATGGTAGAACATGAAATTCACAATATTAAATATCAAGTCATAATTTGGAAGTTGTAAAATAATCATGTATCAAAAATTTCAAAAAAAACATCATAGAACTCATTCTTGACGCTCAAGCTCAAATATCAATATATATCTATTCAATAATAAAAATTCTCATAGAAAAGCTTAAATCATGACTCTTATCTCAAATCATTCGAAAATAATCAACTCATAATAATAATATTCAACTCATGGAATAAGTTCTCAATTTAAGAAATAAAATAATGAAATAGTCATGTGTATCGATCTTGAATATCTCAAATATCATAAATCATTAATAAAGTAATTTGGGTGTGAACCCACTTTGCAAAATCATGGATTTCAATAGTAGAAATTAAATCTTTGGACACAAGAATGAAAGAAGTGCTCTTGTTCAAATCCCACATACCTTGATTATTGATTTGAATGAAGAAACTTGTTACAGACTCCTTTTTCACTTCTTGAGTTAGGGTTCTTGATGCTTTTGACTTGGGTCCCTTGAATCTTGAACCAATTTATAAAATCTATGGTTGGATTCTTGATGTTCTTGGGAAATTTGAATTGGATTTTTGAGAGAGAAACCCTAGTATTCTTGATGAAATGGAAAAAGAATGAAGTTTTCTTCTTTACTTGGATATATATAGATGGTCAAAATGGGTGGAAAGGACCAAAATACCCTTTTAAAAATGCCCCTTAATTGCTGAAAAAAATGGCTGACGACATCCGTGATAGGCCATCAAACTCGTGATAGGCCGTCACGAAATGTCATCACAAAAGGGTCAAATTTTTTATTTTCTACCTAAGGCTGACGACTTCGTTAGAAATGTTGTTAGAAAGTGACGACGTCGTTAGAAATGGCGTCAGAAACGTGACAGCCAGTCAGTACCATCGTCACCGTTTTCCAGCTTGACCATGTTGGAGTAAAATGGGCATAACTCTTTGCTCTGATATCGAATTTTGGTAAAATTGGTATCGTTGGAAACCTAATTAAATTATATATTTGTTGATAGGTCATGAGCTCAAAAATTCCAAGTATAATGAGAGATATACTCATTTGAAGTTGACTATACCAATATCCTTCCCAAGAACTCAATCGGTAAGGAATGTTTTCATTCGCCTAATCATTAGGACATCTTTAAGGCCTTAATACACACCATCCTTGATTAGAAAACAACCAAAGCACTATAATTTATTTCTCAATAGCTTGATTCATGGTTTCACTATTGGTTAGAGTCTCGGGGAATTATAAAATGACTCTAACTTTCTTACCGGGTGTCCGATTTGGGTGAATCTTATGTCGATGGAAAGCTTATCCAATTCTCCACATTATCGAGAGTAGAATTTACGGAAATAAAACATGAGATAAATAACAATCAATTTGTAAGTCATCCATATTCACACAAAAGATGGATTTAGGCTTAAGAAATGATCGGGGTATTACAATATCTCCCCCTTGGAAATATTTATCCTCGAATGTTGCTTTTTGGCCAAGAATATAGAGAAAACTAAAGACACACAGCTGAAACAAATTGCAAATATAAATCTATATCTTTCTAAACTTTGAAGTACTTCATTGAATGTATACACTCATGATGAGAATAGCTATACAGCTGGATCCGAGACTGGAAAAAATAGATAGAGGACAACTATAATTCTTGACTGAATTTGAGCTTATTTGCCTTCTTCCTATATCAAAGAGCGGGCTCATACTGAGAATTTAGAATTCACTTGATGTGATAAGGATGCAATCGTACTCAGAGACGACGAATAGATAATTACTGCAGGAATAGGTCATGAGAAACAAGGATAAGACTACACAATGGGTATTACATTGTCTGGACTAGAATACTTGGAAAACAAAGATTATTCAATGAATGCTCACAAACTGAATCACAATTATATATCCGAATCTAAAACTGATGCCTGATACACATAATGAATTGAATTCATAGATTTTGGGTGCAAGCAACTACTTATCTAATTGCTCATACCTATGAAATTTCGAGTGGTAAGACCAGACTAGTTCAAAAAAAAATGGAAGACCATAGAAATCTATCTGCCAGATTTTAAAAATTGGGTTGTTAGCTATGCAAACTGAATCGTACTAGATACTCATACTTAAGTAGAGGATTTCTTTAACACCCTCCCAAGGAATTCTAATAGTCTGAAGGAGCAAAGAACTTTAGGCAAGATCTAAACAAGACATCTGAATCAGAGATCATAAAATTACCATAATCCCACAACTTGAAACCTAAACCTATGAATCATAAGTCAGGATAAAAGTACTAAGCTTCAAGCAAGGCAACTCCTTACTCTCAACTCAACCACACTTCTCAAACACTCTCTCGACTATACTATACTCTTCTGATACTATATTTGATCGATTTGACTTACAATCCTCGCATGATACCGATACTTCCATCTACTCATATCCCCTAGAACCAAACCCCCTCATCATTTTCATGCGTAACCTAGAACCACAAGATTCGCCACATAACCCCATTCTAAATCATGAGCTCCCACATATCTACATTCTTACAACCTCTCACTTCAAGAGTAATTCTCATTACCACTTCGACAACTCCAATCCACCTAGCACTAGCCATTTACTAATGTGCAAGGAACCCATTCGCATTCACACAAACACGACATTCAAGCCTGTCTTCATAACCACATGTGCATTACTAATCAAACACTTATAAATCCTCTTCTCCATACCCTACACAGCTCTTATCAAGAAAATTTCCATGCACTCACCTCAATCACACCTGACATACTCTTTTCTAATCGAGTCCTACACAAATACTTTACTCCAATATTCCTTCAAACTCATAGAATTACAACTCATGGAATTACACAAAATGAACACACCACAATCTTCCCAATCACAACACATTAAACTTCAACTAACCATAACATGTATCAAAGACTTAGCCTCAATCTTACTTCACATTATCGCCAAGCCAAAGTAGGCATGGCACCCTCTATCATTGATAAGGAAATATCTCTTCTCTCCTAACTAAATAATTATTCACCACCACTATCTTGGGTAAGGAAAGATAACTAAAAGATTAGAGCATTAGGATCAGCCACATGAATAGATACTATAAATAACTTGACACTCAACTGAGGCTTAAGGAATAGAGGATTTAACATCACAAACCCATCAAAGAAATATGGCCAGGGGACATGCACGATATGAATCTGAATTCCTTTCTTGCTGATCATTAAAAGTAGAGCTTGAACATTGGAATTGAACATATCACAAAGCTTGAGTACATAAGTCATGCATTGCATAACCTAAATTGGGAATTCGTAACTATGAATTATGATTCCAATCGGTGAAAGGTTTGATACTCCACATTTCGGTAACTAAGTGAGGACAGGATTTTTTTATGGCATGGCTGGACATGAATCATGATCATGGAATCAAAACATAAAGCATGAATAAATACAGTAACGACTGAAAATACTAAAATAAAAATGGGTCGAGTAGTATCCCTTCTCATAGCTGTTCCACAACTTATTGGCATACCCACTAGAACCAGACAAACTAACCCGATCACTTGTTTTACTATCTCCCCCTAAGACTAAAGCCATCACACTTCTTGACTCAATTATTAGGAACATCGTTCATTCCCTAACTAATCTTCCTCCACCTAGCAACTCCATGACACTTACTAATTACGCCACATACAATGACCCTAGCAAAAAAATAAAACAGCCCCACATAACCTTGGGAAAGATTTCTCACAAAGAACACAAAATCAAACTTAATTACAAGTTGATCAAACTCAAGCTCTCGCATACACTGTCCAAGCCTATTACATCACTTCCCTGTAACAAGCACCATTAACCAAGAAATCATCACATCCACTTTCATAGCCACCATTCATCCAAGCTTAATGCCTAGCGTTCAGCATAACTTACAACTCCACCTCACACATACCATTCTCACTTGGAAACTATAAAATAAAACATCAATAAACACTAGTCTACTTAAACCCTCTAATAACAATAATTGATCATAATCATATGGCCTCTATTATTTATAATCCATCAACACGCCCTTCTTCTACCTATCATTACTATCTATCCTTCATACATAATTTAACTTAGTTCATAACTCTCTAAGCCTCAACTTAACTTTTCCTTGCAATGTCAGGAGCATCTAAGTTAACAACACTCATCCACTAAGTATCATCATCCATAACTTATACTTATCTTGTGCAACACACCATCAATAACTCTTTTCATACCTTAAGCAAACCATTATTTACCTCCACCAATAACACCTTCTCTTTTTTCCATGAGCTGACACACAAGAATAATAAAACTTCATCACTAACTCGATCATATGCAAAAGGCTCAGCTATACATACTTTTAATAAATCACACTTTCCACCCTTTCTTGCCACAACACCTCTAAACCAGTTCTAACCAGCACGAGGAAACAAGATACACAAGGAGTCGCTAGTGAATCAAAATAGGCCTCACCCGGCTTCACTAGTCTTTGATTTAGATTTTGAAAAAGAATTTGAGATGGATAACAAAGCAATTATGCTAGTGAATGAAAGATCCCCACACAGATTTACTAGACTTTCAGTTCCAACATCATGAAGATAACAAGGTTACAAGAGATAGAAACTCGCCATACAATATTTGATAATCTAAGAATACACATCTTACTCTGTATTAACTGAAAGAATTATAAGGGAGAGGGCATAACATTGAACTTAGGAAACTTATAACACGTTGGTAAGCTCTTCTCAGGCCAATTTGTGAGACTTCTGAAATTTCTCTCTTGTAAGTGTAAAAACATTATTAGAGGGAGAAAATTAGAACTTGCTGATCATGTTACCTCAGGAACAGTACATAGATAAGGAATTATAGATTATTAATATGGATTCTAAGAAGGAAATCTGAAAGCGCACCTGACCTGGGCTTATTGCACAATTTATAAACAAAGCATGATAAGGCACTAATAGGGTACTTTCTAGCTCATTTACAACTTCATAACTATCTATGGGAACTATTTAAGAAAGTACTATATACAAAGAATTGAGTTTAATTGTCTATAATACCTTGAAAATAAGGCGGGGATACCCCGAAGAGGGTAAGATAAGAATCTGTATATGTTTCTCGACTTGAAAGAATGGAAACCTTTCCTAACTATCTTGAAGCCTCTCGAAGAAAATTACAGACGTCCCCATACCATTCTGTAAGACTTTACTAGACACGGCTTCATAGACACCTTAGGACACTTGAACTCTGTACTCTGATACCAAGTTTGTAATGACCTAAAATTTGGGTCCTGGGATGTCACACGGTGCTTAGGGGCGCAAGTGACCCTAAGCTAACCCTCCTACTACCTTAACTCATAAATAATTACATAAAATGCTTAAATCTATATAAAGTTAGCAAAAATATAGAACTTCTTTGAACTTGATCAATATAAACATGAACTTTAAGAGATTACAACTCTACTTTTACAAATGAAACTGAAACTGAATACATCAAATTCTATTAACTGTCTATGAAGCCTCTACTGGTACTGACTTCAGATAGAGGGGTCATGACTCCCAACTACCTAATCTCAATACGACTAAAGTAAGAAAAATACAAAACTTCTTGAATTATATAACTGACTCATACCCTTGAATCAAAAAGACTCATCACCTGCTGACTGGAAGCTACAAACTGACTGAAGACGGTATCTACTCTATAACTTGTACCTACATTATAAGGCACTGTAGCATATAGAAATATATGGGGGTCAGTACTTTAAGGAATGTACTGAGTATGTGGGGGTGCGATGCAACATTATAAATAATATCATAAATGATTATGAAAATCATGCATGCTAACAATAACAACTTTCTTTGCTTGAATTAATTGAAATATATTCCTTGTAAATCATCAATAGTAATACAAGCATTATAAATCTCATAAATCATTACACTTAACTCAAACTCTTTAAATCATGACTTAGAGTGACTCAGTAACTCATGAAAACTTGGACTATTATGGACTTAGGAGTTTCTTATAACCGACATAACTACACCATTTGAGCAGCATAGAGTCCAATATTTTGCCCTCGTAAGGAGAGAAACCCCACATTGGCAAGGGTGTCGTACTCTTGTCAAGGAGTACAACCTCAATTTCTCAATTACACTCCCATACTCGGCCTATGGCCCATAATTATCAAAATCAATCCTACGGTGGCACATAGTTTTGGAGAAATACCACATTTCCCGCTCGGTGCTAAATACTCCTCCCAGACTCAGGTCAAAACACATTAGGAAATCCACCTTAATCAATAAAAATTCGTGGGTCCATTATAAAGACCAAAACATAAATATATATCTCATCGGTAAATCATATACAACTGTGGATTCCTAACTCAACTCAAAATCAAACAATCTTTCTCAACATCAAGATGTATCAATTTATTTAGTCATGGCAACATCTATAACTTTGAGTAAATATCAAGACTCATTATAACAACTCAATCTTATGAATCAATATACTCAATAATCCAATTTGTCATAAGAAAGCTTAAAGCTTGACACATGTCTTGAAAGCATTTGAAATACCAACTTATGGTAGAACATGAAATTCACAATATTAAATATCAAATCATAATTTGGAAGTTGTAAAATAATCATGTATCAAAACTTCAAGAAAATATCATAGAACTCATTATTGACTCTCAAGCTCAAATATCAATATATATATATATACATATATATATTCAATAGTAAAAATTCTCATAGAAAAGATTAAATTATGACTCTTATCTCAAATCATTCGAAAATCATCAACTCATAATAATAATATTCAACTCATGGCATAAGTTCTCAATTTAAGAAATAAAATGATGAAATAGTCATGTGTATCCATCTTGAATAGCTCAAATATCATATATCATTCATAAAGTAATTTGGGTGTAAACCCTATTTGCAAAATTATGGATTTCAATAGTAGAAATTAAATCTTTGGGCACAAGAACGAAAGAAGTGTTCTTGTTCAAACCCCACATACCATGATTATGGATTTGAATGAAGAAACTTGTTATAGAGTCCTTTTCCACTTCTTGAGTTAGGGTTCTTGATGCTTTTGACTTGGGTACCTTGAATCTTGAACTAATTTATAAAATCTATGGTTGGATTCTTGGTGTTTTTGAGAAATTTGGATTGGATTTTTGAGAGAGAAACCCTAGTATTCTTGATGAAATGGAAGAAGAATGAAGTTTTATTATTTACTTAGATTTATATAAAGGGTCAAAATGGGTGGAAAATACCAAAATACCCTTTTAAAAATGCCCCTTAATTACTAAAAAATATGGCTAAAGACATCCGTGATAGGCCGTCAGCCCCGTGATTCAAATTTTTTATTTTTTGCCTAAGCCTGATGACATCGTCAGAAATGTCATTAGAAAGTGATGACATCATCAGAAATGGCGTCAGAAACATGACAGCCCGTCAGAACCGTCAGAACCGTTTTCTAGCTTGACCATGTTAGAGTAAAATAAGCATAACTCTTTGCTCCGATATCAGATTTTTGGAAAATTAGTTTCGCTGGAAAGATAATTCAATTATTTATCTGTTGATAGGTCATGAGCTCAAAAATTCCAAGTATAATGAGAGATATTCTTGTTTGAAGTTGACTATACCAATATCCTTCCCAAGAACTCAATCGGTAAGGAATGTTTTCATTCGCCTAATCATTAGGACATCTTTAAGGCCTTAATACACACCATCCTTGATTAGAAAACAACCAAAGAACTATAATTTATTTCTCAATAGCTTGATTCATGGTTTCACTATTGGTTAGAGTCTCGGGGAATTATAAAATGACTCTAACTTTCTTACCGGGTGTTCGATTTGGGTGAATCTTATGTCGATGGAAAGCTTATCCAATTATCCACATGATAGAGAGTAGAATTTAGGGAAATAAAACATGAGATAAATAAAAATCAATTTGGAAGTCATCCATATTCACTCAAAAGATGGATTTAGGCTTAAGGAATGATTGGGGTATTACAGATACATGAATGCATGACTGAATATGTGTGGTACTTGATACTAAGTTTATCATGGTATACTAAGTTAGTGATGCACACTAATCATGAAACTGAGTAATATTAAGGAGAACTATTACCCTGAGCTTGATCTGAGTTGGCGGGAAAGAGGTAAGGATACTTGGTACGCATATCTGCTTCTGCTTCTCAAGTAGCTCCCTCAACGAACTAACTTTACCAAAGAACTTTAACTAGAGGGACTTTTTTTTTCCTTAATCTATGAGTATGATAGTCTAAGATTTCAACTGGAATATCTTTATAACATAGGTTGTTCTGAGCATCAATGCTCTGAATAGGGACTACGACTGATGGATCACCTATACATTTCTTGAGCAAAGAGACATGAAAGACTGGATGAACTGAGGCTAAATCTGAAGGCAATTTGAGCTCATAAGCTACCTTGCCAAAACGTCTGAGAATTTTTAAAGGACCGACATATCGAGGAATGAGTTTTCCCTTCTTTCCAAATCTTTTCACTTCCTTCATAGAAAAGATCTTGAGGTAGACATAGTCACCAATCTCGAACTCAAGATCTTTTCAATGAACATCTGTATAAGACTTTCGTCGGCTCTGAGCAGCTTAGAGTCTTTCTCTAATTAACTGAACTTTCTCTAAGGCGTTGAATACCAAGTCAGGCCCTATGACTAAGGCCTCACTAACTTCAAACCAACCAATCAGAGATCTACATCTCCTACCATAGAGAGCTTCGAATGGAGCCATCTGAATACTGGAATGATAGCTGTTATTGTATGCAAACTCAATCAAAGGTAAGTGGTCATCCCAACTTCCCTTGAAATCGATTGCACACGCCCTTACATATCTTCTAATGTCTGAATGGACCTTTCTACTTGACCATCTATCTGAGGATAAAAGGCTGTAATGAGATGAATATTGGTACCAAGACCCTTTTGGAATGCTTTCCAAAAATGAGAGGTGAACTGGGTACCTCTGTCTGAGATAATAGCTAATGGAAAGCCGTACAATCTGACCAACTCCTTGATGTAGAGTTTGGCATAATCCTCGACTGAATAAGACGTACAAACTAGAAGGAATGAGCTGATTTGGTCATCCTGTCTACAATGACCCAAACTGAATCATACTTTGATGAGTTTGAGGCAAACCCATCACGAAGTCCATGTTCACAACTTCCCACTTCCAGGTAGGAATACTAAACTCCTGCATGGACTCACTAAGCTTTTGATGCTCAATCTTAATCTGCTGACATATAGAGCACTTAGCCATAAATTTTGCAATATCTCTTTTCATCCTGCTCCATCAATAGATCTCCCAAAAGTCGTGGTACATCTTTGTGGGCCCTGGATGAATGGAGTAGCACGCACCATGTGCTTCTACAAGAATTTTCTTCCTTATGTCATCTACGCCAAGAACACATAGATCACTCTAACAACGATGGACGCTATCTCCTCCTTAGGAGAAAACCTTTATTTTCTGATTCTGAACTAACTCTTTTAGCTTGACAAGTATAGGATCCTTATCTTGCTTTTCTTTTACCTTGAAAACTAGAGATGATTCTAAACAACTCTGAACACATACACTGCCCTCTGAAGAGTCGACTAAGAGAACGCCTAGTCTAGTAAGCTGGTAGAATTCCTGGACTAACTTGTTCTTACAATCATCAATATGAGAAACACTATCCATAGAGAGTCTACTGAGAGCTTCATCCACTATATTGGCCTTGTCCGGATGATAGAGGACACTCATATCATAATCTTTCAAGAGCTCTAACCACCTTCTCTGATGAAGATTGAGATTTTCTTGAAAAAAAAACATACTGAAGGTTCTTATGATCTATGAAGATGTCTACATGGACTCCATAGAGATAATGCCTCTAAATTTTTAAGGCAAATACTCATGGGATTTAAGCTGTCTAGGGGCGTAGGCTATGACCTTACCATGCTGCATGAGGACACAACCTAAACCCACTCTATATGTATCACAATATACTATGAAATAGTCTAAACCATCTGGTAATGCTAGAACTGGAGCTGAGGTTAGTCGAGTCTTTAATTCTTGAAAAGTCTTCTCACATGAATCTGAACACTGAAACTTGACTTTCTTCTGAGTCAATCTGGACATAGGGGATGCAATAAAAGAAAATCCCTCAACAAACCGTCTGTAATAGCCTGCCAGACCCAAGAAACTCCTAATATCTGATAGAGAGACAGGGTGAGGCAAGTTCCTTACCACTTTGATCTTTTGAGGATCTACTCTAATACCATCACCAAAAATAATATGGCCAAGGAATGCTACTGATCTTAGCCAAAAGTTGCACTTACTGAATTTGGCGAATAACTGATGATTTTTGAGAGTCTGAAGTACTGTTCTGAGATGGTCTGCATAATCGTGCTTAGTGCGGGAATAGACCAGAATATTATCTATGAAGACTATGATGAACATGTCCAAGTACTGCTTAAACACGCAGTTCATCAAGTCGATGAAAGCTGTTGGGGAATTCGTAAGACCAAAGGACATAACTAAAAATTCAAAGTGATCATACCAAGTACGGAAAGCTATTTTCAGGATGTAAAATTCTCTAACTCTAAGCTGATTATAGCCGGATCTGAGGTCTATCTTAGAGAAATAACTGGCACCCTAAAGTTGGTCAAACAAGTCATCGATTCTGGGAAGAGGATACTTGTTCTTGACTGTAACCTTATTGAGTTGACGGTAATTTATACACATTCTGAGAGAACTATCTTTTTTAAGCACGAATGAGACTGGTGCACCCTATGGGGAAATGTTGGGTCTGATGAATCCCTTATCTAAGACATCCTTCAATTGTTCCTTCAGTTCCTTAAGTTCTACTGGTGCCATTCTATATGGCAGAATAGAGATAGGTTTAGTGTCTAAAAGAAGATCAATACCGAAGTCTATTTCCCTTTCAGGATAAATTCCTGGAAGATCTTCGAGAAAGACATCTGAATATTCATTCACCACTGGGACTGATTCAAGACTAGGAGCCTCTAAACTGGAATCTCTAACATGAACTAGATGATAAACACATCCCTTAGATTTCAATTTCCTTGCTCTAAGGAAGGAAATAATCCGACCATTAAAAGCGGATACACTACCCTTCCACTCTAGGACGAGTTCATTCAGGAACTGAAACTGAACTATTCTATTTCTGCAGTCGACTGTGGCATAATAATAATGAAGCCAATCCATGTCGAGAATGACATCAAAATTAGTCATCTCTAACTCAACTAAATCTGCTGACGTGACTTTTTAAAATATCATAACCAGGCAGTTCCTGTATACCCACCGAGCTATGATGGTTTTGCCCACTGGGGTAGAGATTGAGAAGGGCTCTGCTAGAATTTCGGGATTAATTCCGAAATCAACTGCTATATAAGGAGTAACAAAATACTAGGAAGCTCCTGGATCTAGTAGAGCATAAACATGCACATAAAATATCTATAACGCACCAGTAACTACATCAGGAGAATTTTCCTGATCCTGTCGAGTCTGAAGAGCATAGAGACGATTTGGGCATTGCCCGCTAGTAGCACTGGAAGTGGCACCCTACTGATTTAGGCGATTGGACTGAGCTGAAGAGTGATTTTATTAACCCTGAGGACCTGGCTACGAACAGTCTCTAACTCTATGGCCTAGCTTGCCACAACCAAGCAAATACTACTACCTGCTCTGCACAGACCCTGATGGTGCTTACTACAAGTCTAGAAAAGAGGATAGGTGCGGGCATTACTAATATTTCCCTGGGTATTAGAGCCTGGTGCTCTATCTTTGTTACCCTCTCTGAACTTAGGAACTAGAGCATTGGCTATAGAGGGAGCTGGAACTGATGACTTAGGATGAAATTGAGAACGGTTTCCTCCTTCTGATTTAGGCTGAGTGAAGTTGAAACTACCTGTCTTCGCTATCTTATTCTGCTTTTCCCTCTGCTTAATTTTCTGCTCTTCTATCTGTTAAGCATAGGTCATAAGTCTAGCTAAGGTCAGTTACTATTCAGCATGGCGGATCTGCACTCATTAACCATGTTGTCGTTCACCCCTAAAGCAAACTTACTTATTTTAGTTCTACCATCCTTAACCACATAAGGGGAATATCTGGATAATTGAGTAAACTTAAAAGAATACTCTTTCATTGTCATATTGCCCTGCCTGAGGTTGATGAACTCTAGCACCTTGGCTTCTCTAACCTCTTTGGGAAAGAATCTGTCTAAGAAAGCAGTGACAAACTCCTCCCACTCTATAGGACCTGCATATTCTGATCTTTTGAAATTCCACTATTTGAACCAAGCATGAGCCACATCCTGCAACTAGTATACATCTAGCTCAGCACTATCAAAAGTCACCCCTATGGTGTTTGCCATATTCTAAACTTGATCTAAGAATTCCTGAGGGTTTTCATCTACTTTAGACACAAGGAAGGTTGGAGGATTCATTCAGGTGAAGTCCTGAATCCTCGATGTAGCTAATTTGGCCACTGGGTTGGCTGGAATAACTGTTGGCTATTCATTATGAGCAGCGACTGATTGAGCAAGAGTGTTAAATGTAGTCCTGAACTCTGCATGAGAAACATGATCGCCTAAAGGTTCTTCAAGCAGAGGGGCTGAATGGTTTCTTCTCTTAGGAGGCATGTTCTGAAATAAAGAGAAGAAGAAGATTAAACTGAGAGACTAACTTGTGATTATGCACACTGGCACGAGATGAATATTGAAATAAGGGAAACTTTTCTTAAAACACCGCATAGCCTCTTGCACGTAAATGTGGCGTGTAACACACCCATGTACAAGACTCTACTAGATATGGCTTTCAGACTTCCTAGGACTCTATTGAACCTTAGGATTTGATACTAAGTTTGTAACAACCTATTTGCTGAACTGAAATGCTATACGGTGCTCATGGCCCCGAAGGACCACAAGCTAACCCATGACTAATATCTATACATGTAGACTGCAAAAGATAACTTAATAATGCAGAACCATGCACTGAAAGGCGATAAGGTTTAATACTGAACATAATTGAATGATATAACATCTATGTGGGTTAATAGAATACCCAAATCAAAACAGAAAACACAAAATTTTGAACATGATTGTTTATATCTAGTCTTCATCTAGTTTGAAAGCCTCTACTATCTGAAGAATCTGAATAAGTAGTTGATGGGACATGTCCTCAACTAACTCCAACTAATAAGATAATCAATGAGATACTAGAAAATCATTATGTCCTTGAAGGATGAGGACTCACTTCTACTCTAACTGCTGAAATTGGAATCTACTGCTATTTGGAACTCGTGTCTCTGAACCTATGGTGTAACATAAAAATAAAGCACCATAGCGCGAATACGTCAGTACATATGTACCGAGTGTACATATGAGGTAGGCTATATACAATAGTTCACATGCATAAATAATGCTAACTGACTGTCTAACATGAATGTGAGAATGCATACATAAATACGCAACTGTAACTAAGAACATGATAACATGATACTGATACCATGGTAGCATGACTACTGTGTCTAGATACTGATAACATGACATAAATGATAACATAAATGACTGTATCTGACTATAACTGATAACATAGGTGATTGTGTCAAATAATCCTTAATCTGATGGAACAATCTGAGTTCCGTACTGTATCTGAGTTGATTGAGTCTAACAGTCCTAAAATTTGAAGAACTAGCTAAGTTTTATTACTGAGACTGATTGACTATCTCTGACAGTCCTGATTCTGTAACATGAAACTGTGGGAAGTAGTATCTAACTGACATGCCCCAAAAGTGCTATAATAGCTGAATTGGGGTCCAATCTATGCCCTAATTGGAAGGGTGTCAATACCGCACCACTGGTAAGGACAACATGTGAGTAACCCTCATATAATATGTAACTCTAGCGAGAATGGTGGGAACCCTCACATAATAGGTTAAGCCACCTCATCTACCCTCATATAGAAGGCTACGATGTCTTAACCTATGTTGGCTACATAGTTCTGGAGTGCAAGGATTGTTTCTAGGAATCACACCCTCGTATAACAGGTGAGTCCCCATACTTAGGTTCACTCGGTGCTAATTCCTACTCCCATCTTAATGGAAACTGAACATGATTTACTGAACTGAAATAAGAATAGACTGAGTTACTGAATTTCTATGGCTGATTGAATACTACTGATAGCTGACAACTGACTGAGTCATGAGATCATGGAGATTTTTCCTGAGTCATAAGACTATCTGAAGTCTAAGAGATCATAGCTTGACTGAGATTATCGTGAAAACATGACATGGATCTAGGCACATGGCTAATATTTCTGGTACAAATACCCCCAGGACTCGATAGAAGGAAACTGACATGACTTGATATTCTTGAATACATGATAATCACCACAATACGTTATTGAAGCATTTCATTAAATGTCTAATAGGCATAAGCTTGTAAATTTACTGGGATTTTCATGATATCATGCTAATTAGGCAAACTTCCTTCATCTAGGCATTTTATCAAATATATGCCAGGCGTAGTACATGTAAACATCATGGTATAGCAATTAAACATCATGGTTCACTTCCAATTTCATCATAAAATATTTTAGTCATGATATTTCATAAATCTTTATCTATACTAATCAACCCACATGGAATTTATCATCAAATCATGGAATAGAAATTAATTCCTCATTTATCAATATGAAAGAGAACACACAAAACATGAACACATGAAGAAAACCCATAGCTTGTAGTTGAAAAGGGATTCTTGGACTTCATGGAAGAAAGGAGCCCATGAATGAACACTATGGATACCTTAGTTCGTGATTTCGTGAAGATTGATGGTGAAACCTTCTTGAAATTAGACCTTCTATGAAAACCCTAGCTTGAGTTCTTGAGAGTATTTGAGAAAAACATCAATATTTTGGATGAATAAGAGTTAAATCCCGTGTTTGGAAGCTTATATAGGGGGAAAAATTGACCCTTTTAACCCTGGACACGTAATTTAATTTTCAATAAAATTTCCCGAATTGGGCCCTTGGCGCGACGCAGTGTTATGGCGCTGTGTCACTGGAAATTGACAAATGGGAAATTGCATGGTGGCGTGATGTGGATCCATCGCATTTCTACCTTGTCTTTGACCTGGAAGTTTGGCATGACACGCCAGTATTGTGGAGCAACACTGGAAATTGACAATTTCCATTTGTGCTATCTCCGCGACGCTCTAAAGATTCAGGTCAAACACTGTCTCACTAAAAAGGCTCTAACTCTTCGCCCGGGTGTCAGATTTGGGCAAATTATATATCAATGGAAAGCTTATTCAATTTCTCACGTGATAGGAAGTGAAAATTATGGAAATACCACATGTATAAGAATTAATTCTTATTTCAAAGCAAGTTCTAACTTTCTTGAGATGATTTTCAAGCTAAGAAAAAGCACGGGTAATACACCTATATCGAATTAAGGTGAAATTTGATGTGTTGGAAAAAAAACTCAAAGATATTTTTTTTGTTGGGTCTTGTGATGCAAAAAATTCATATTCAAGGGGTTATAATCATTTTAAGTTGACCCAAAAAAAATCTCACACTAGAACTTGGTTGAAAGAGGAGTTTTCAATTCAACTACATGTTAGAGACTTCTCATGGCCCTAAAACACATAGTAACCTACTAAGAACATGCACAAACTTGAGAAGTGTTACAATATCTTCCCATTGGGGTCATTCATCCTTTAATAAACACTGATATTAGGATGAAAAGAATATTGTTACTACCACGAAGTTGAATCTCTAAAATTGATCATGTTTTATAATTGGAATCACCTTTTGACAAAGTACTGACTCAGCTGATGCATATGGAACATGAACACAAACATAGGAATTGTATGGAAAATATAGATATGAAATTAGAAAAACATAATGCTAGGAGGAAAATTTATTATTCCTATTGAATCATTGTTAGGAATGAACAAATATGGATATTTGGCCATCATGTCTACAAATGAAGGATATAGCCGAGTTGAAAATATAAAACTCCTAACATGAAACTAATTTCTAAACTGACTTGATGGACTATAAGGAGTTGATTCATGCTTAGAGTTCAAAACTCAATTAAAGCCTTCATGACACGATCATACATATAGTTCTTAAAACTTAATTAAAGAATTCACAACACGATCATACATATAGAACTATCAAGTCATAGTTAATAGAATGAAATTTGTAAGAGTTATTAAAAAGAATAAAAGTTTCCTCAAATGGTCCTTAACATAATTTCCAGTAATAATTGAGGAAAAGAATTTTGGGCATGATTTGTGTTTGTAATTTGAATAAGAAATTGCAACATAGTCTAATTAGTCTAATCTATTGATATAGGTTCATATAATAGAGACAATATTGACTCAAGAATGAGACATCCTTTGGATAAAACTATATAATATGAAATATAGGCATATAGAACAAAAGAAAGAATAGGATTTTTATGCCTTAAGTAATGCAACTATTAACTTTCAAGATTGACAACACTTCTCAAACACACTTCTTAACTATATTTTTCCCCTTAAATACTACATTTTATAAAACTTACAATCCATACATGGATAAATATGACTAACCCTACCAAAGTTCAAATTGGAGTACATAATCTAACCATGGAAAGCCTAACTCGGAGTCACAAGGTACTGCACTTGATATAATAATACTAGCTTAAACTATGAAGTTCAATATCTTGTGCCTTTTCAGAGCTCTCATCTCAAGAATAATACTCTTTACCACTTCATTAACTATCTCCAAGCTTTAATCAGGAATTCACTAGTGCATAATGCATTCATCCACTTGGATACCAATATGACATTCAAGACTAATATTATAACCACATCTGAACTTCTAGGCAACCAACCCATTAAGAAATTTTTTCCATATTCTTTAATACTTCTATTAATAATAATTTCATGTACTATCATCAAAAAGGTACACCAAATCTTCTCAACTAACTATTAACTATACCAAAAATTTATCAATCTACCTCCATAAGTATAACTTTAGATAACCAAGTATATAACACTTTTCCCTAATAAGGAATATCTCGCTCCCATCTGAACCATTGCTCATCCATTTTCATCACTACTATCTTACCAAAAGAAAAGGTCACTGAAGGGCTAGAACATAAGGACCTAAAGAATGAAATAATACTATACATAACTTTTGCACTGAATTGTGGCCTGAGGAATAGAGTATCGCAGGCATAGATTTTTTTAAAGAGATTTAAACTAAGGACATATATGACATAGTGTGAATTTCACTAGTAATTAAGAGTGTATCATGATTTCAGAGTACTGAGTATACTATAACGCAGGAGTTTATATATATCATAAATTACTTAACATAGGACTAGAATTCATAGATTCTTGGGAGATGACTAGGATCACAGAGTGGAGCTATTACTTTTTTTACTAGTTGAATAAACATGAATATGAATAAAGTGTATAAGAATTTTTCATGGGTATTTCTTTATCACATAAGACATGGATAAGGTGAAACACCTAGGCTTTAGACCCTTAGATTGAGGCTTTTGGACTAGGTACGACTCAGGGTACTAGTCGTACTCTTCAATATAACTTAGTGACCCCCTCTCATATCCTAGATAGTGTAGTGTGGTTTACACATTATCCAATATACGACTTGTACAACCTATGGTTGTATGTTAAGGTACGAGTCATACCAAGCCAAGTCGTATAATAGTTGGCACTTAGACCAGTTTACACTGTTGTGGGTACAGCTTGGGGGTATGATTTAGGGTACCATTCGTACCCTTAGGTATAATTCAAGGTTGTGTGGTCATACATTTGTCAGTGTAAGGGTCCTTTTAAAAGCTTAGGGTATGAGTTAGGGTACCACTCGTACCCTAAGATACGATTGAGTAAGTGAGTTCTACCCATCGAGGAAGTCATTTTTCAGCTTTTAAGACAAGGACTTTCTAGACATTTCCTCACCCTAAAACTCTCAGTATATAACATCTTTTTGCCATTCATTCTTCACAAAAGTCCTCTCAAAGACTTCTCCCTCCAGATTGAAGTTAGGGTTCTAAGGGGTGTTTATCTAGAGGCAAAGAGGAGTCAAGTTCCATTGGTGAATCATCTTATTTAAGTCATGTAACTCTTTCCCTTGTTATTAACTCTAGAACCATGTATTATTAACATGGATTAATATTTGTAAATGATGATTTTGAAATCAAATAATAAGGGTTTTATTGTCTAATGATGATTAATATTTTCTCTTGCTTAGACTTGTGTTTTTACATGATACTGGTGGTGATTTGCACATGAGGGATCTAGTTTTTTATGGTTTAACAATTGGGTCTTGAAAACCCCTAATAATGATGATTTCTACTTTGATTTTAGCCTTGGTAAAGGCATGCCCACAAAGTGTTTGTGAAAATGTCTAAGAGAAATGTCTAGTCACATGTTGATAATGTTTTAAACTAGGGAAATGGCCGAATAAGTGTGAATGGTTGGTAAATTATATTGAAAAGGCATTTTTAGCTATGTAAGTAGTTAATGTATGACCTTTTTGGTTTGATGGCTAAAAAGGGGTTAAAGTCCCTAAATATGAAATTGAAGTGTGTTGAACTAAAGTGTGGTATAATACTACTAATGAGGAACGAATGGTTTTTAATGGTCTTGAATTAAATGATGAATTAAATTAAGGTATTGGCTTAGTAAAGTGTTTGACTGATAAATGGTTCCACAAAGACCTTGTGGTCATATATGGTGATGAATTGGTTAAATAGGCTTGAGTCCCTAAGTGTGGAAGTGTATGAATATTGATATATGTACAAAGGGTTAGAGTCCCAATATCGACTAATGATAGTTGTGATGGCTTGTAGTTAAAGTCACTTGCCTACTAAAATTACTTGTGGTTAAAGTACCTTGCTTAATAAAGTGGCTTGAGGTTAGAGTCCCTTGCTTAGTGAAATTTCTTGAGGTTTGAGTCCCTTGCCTAAATACATCGGCTTGTGTTTAGAGTTCCTTATATAATACGGCTTGAGGTTTGAGTCCTTTGCCCAATGGAATGGCTTGAGGTTAAAGTCCCTTGCCTAATGAAAATACATATGGTTAAAGTCCCTTGCCTAATAAGAAATATTTGAATCTATAAGTGTGGAAGGTTGGAGTCTTTCACCTCATGACTCATGATTAAATACATCAAGAATGCTTGTTAAGTCTTATTTTCTTTGACATATTATGAACATGTTATATATATATATATATATACATGCATACCTATGAATATGAATGTGGTTGAATGTGATGGTTTGACTTGATTTTGAATGATGACTTTGTTTTATCATTATCCTTGAGTTACATGCTAGAGTTCCAACCGCTAACCATCTCTAGGTGCTATGTCCCCGTGTGATATAGGTGCCAGAGCTTTTTTTCTCATCCTGTGCAGTGACTAAGTGTCGAAGCAGATCATGTGTTAACTTGAAGTGGTGAGCTTCCCTACATTGAAAGGCATACATTTCATAGTCTCTTATGTTTTGTCATAGAATTATTCAGATTTGGTTTGATTATTATGGGGGCTTGTCCTAATAAATTTAGACATCAGATTTATAGATTTTTATAGATGACTGTGGACTTTGGTATGTTGGTTAGTATGTTGATGTAAATGAAATATTTAGAAATTGTCTAAGTTATGATTACTAGTTTTGTTTTTGCTATCTTGATATATAGTCAGAGTCCTCTAACACTGGTGGATTGATGTGATGGTTAGGTTGGGTTAATGGGGTGAACTCTGGCTCATGTTGGGCTTGAGATGCTTATACGACATGGCTCAATTTTAGGTCATGTCAAGTTGGTATGAGAGCCTAGTTTCATGGTCAGTTGGGTGTCCATAAAGCCGTGTCAAGTAGAGTTTATTTTATGTATGTGAAGCGCACCACACTTATAAAAAGGGGGCTATGAGACATTTAAGAATTTTTCCCTTTCTTGCGTTTTAATCTTGAGCTATAGTGGCTAAGATCTTGGATTCATATGATTTCTATGGCTTATATTTCTGATCATTCCTCCCAGGAGATTCGATGTTCAGGAAAACACCTCGTCCTCGATTGAGAGCCCTATGGACAGATCTTGTCCAACTTCTAGGGTCTAGACCCGAGCTAAGTTTGTAATATCTGACTATCCTCATAGGGTTCCACCTGTCCCTATTAACCCTGCTTATGAGAGTGACACTCTTACTCAATCACCACATGAGGATGCAACTATGTTGAGTTTCATCGCTCTATTTACCTTTTAACTCAATTGGTAGCTTCTTAATTGGAGAGTGGTGCTCTAGCTAATATTTTTCATAGGACACAAGATTTGTCCAATTCATGAGGTTACAGTCTCCTATGTTTATGGGTATAAAGTTGGAGGAAGATCCTCAAAGTTTCATTGATAAAATGGTGAAGATCATCCAAATCATCCATGCTTTGGAGGTTGAGGCTATTGAGTTTTCTTTCTACTAATTGAAAGATGTAGCGTACCAATGGTACAAAGGGTAGAAACTGTATAGAAGTATGGATGCTAGTTTTCGTATGGGAGGATTTCTCCAAGGCCTTCTTGGACTGCTTCTTTCCTGAAGAGTTGAGGGAAGCGAAGGCAGAGAAGTTTGTAAAATTGAAGCAAGAAGAATGACTGTCAAGGAGTATGCCTTGAAATTTCATCAATTAGCTAGGCATGCTCCTTAGATGTTTCTAGCATAAGGGCTAGAATGCATAAGTTTGTTTTAGGATTGTCCCTTGAGTTGGTGCTTGAGAGTGGAGTTGTTTTATTGATCAAAGACGTGGACATCTCTGGCTGGTCATATATATGCAATAAGTGAAAGAAGAGAAAAAAAGATAGATTAAGTTTAGCAAAATGTAAGTGGAGAAATTTAGACCTTCTGAGGAAAGCGGTAGAGGCGATGGTAAGGAGAAACAAATTTTTTAGATATGGTTAGATTGGGCACATGTATCAAGAGTGCCTCTCTCTAGTGGCTTTTTAGGCTAACATGGCCCCTATTGCTACTTCATCCACTCCTACACCCAAGGGTATTATTTTTGCTTCTACTTTTATTTCTGGCACTGATGCTAGCCAGAATCATCTATATGTACTTGATACTTGCCAGGACTCTAAGGCATCTCCTGATGTTATCACAGGTATGTTGAAACTTTTCTCTAGTGATGTCTATTATTTGCTTGATCCAGGGTCTACTCTTTCTTATGTGTCCTTATTTATGGCTGTGCATCTTGGTTTTGGTCCTGAGAGTTTGTCAGTTCCTTTTTCTGTTTTGACCCTAGTAGGAGACCCTGTGGTTGTTAAAAGAGTCTATAGGGGTGTGTGGTATCTTTTAGTGGTAGATAAACTCTTGTAGATTTGATAGAGTTGGATATGGTTGATTTTGATGTTATTCTAGGAATGGATTGGTTGCACTCATGCTATGCTTCCTTAGATTGTCGAACCCGTAAGGTCATGCTTAAATTCCTTAATAAGCCAGTCATTGTATGTGAAAGGGGTTTCTTAGTATCTAAAGGGAGGTTTATTTCATATCTTAAAGACCAAAGGTTTATCTAAAAGGGGTGTTTGTATCTTTTCATTCAAGTTAAAGATTCTAACTCGGAAGTTCCTTCTCTAGAATCCATTCCTATGGTTAATTATTTTCCTTAGGTTTTCCCTAATGACCTTCTCGATATTTCACCCGATAGGGAAATTGATTTTGGGATTGATCTTGTCCGGACACTCATCTAATTTCTATCCCTCCTTATAAAATGGATCTGGTGGAGTTGAAGAAGCTTAAGGATCTATTAAAAGACCTCTTCGATAAAGGTTTCATCCATACTAGTGTGTCTCCTTTGGGTGCTCCCATGTTGTTTGTGTGCAAGAAGGATGGTTCCCTTCGTATTTGCATTGATTATCATAAGTTAAACAAAGTGACCATAAATAATAAATATCCTTTTGCTAAGATCGATGATTTGTTTGATCAACTTCAAGGTACAAAGTGTTTCTCTATGATTGATCTTAGGTCGGGTTATCATCAACTTAAGATTAGGGAAGTAGGTGTCCCTAAGACTGTCTTTAGAACTCAGTATAGTCATTATGAGTTTCTAGTTATGTCTTTTGGGTTGACCGATCCCCCGCGACCCTAATGGATTTGATAAATAGGGTCTTTCGTCCGTTCTTGGACTTGTTTGTCATTGTATTCATTGATGACATTTTGGTCTTTTCTAAGAGTGAGGTTGATCCTATCGATCCCCTCTATGTCGTGTTACAATCTTTGATGGATCATCACTTGTATCCAAAGTTCTCAAAGTGTGAGTTTTGGTTGAAGGCTGTGACTTTCCTTAGTTATGTTATCTCTAGCGAAGGGATTATGGTAGATCCTTAAAAGGTTACGGTGATTAAGAAGTGGCTTAGACCTGCAACTCCTACCAATATTAATAGCTTCTTAGGTCTAGCCAGTTACTATAGGAGATTTATGGAGTGTTTTTCAACTATAGTTACCCCATCGACTAAGTTGACACAGAAAAAGGTCAAGTTCTTATGGCCAGATGCGTGTGAGGGTAGTTTTGAGAAGTTGAAAGATAAATTGACTTCAGCTCTGATTTTGACCTTGACTGAAGGTAATGATAGTTTCATAGTGTATTGTGATACTTCTCATATTGGGATTGGTTATGTATTGATGCAACATGGTAGGGTGGTGGCCTATGCTTCTAGGCAATTAATAGTCCATGAGAAGAACTATCCTACTCATGACTTAGAGTTATTAGCTATGGTTTTTTGCTTTGAGATTTGGCGACAATATCTCTATGGAGTTTATGTTGACATCTTTTCCGATCATAAGATTCTTCTGTATGTGTTTACTTAGAAGGAGTTGAATCTTAGAAAGAGGAGGTGGTTTGAGTTGTTGAAGGACTATGATATAAGTCTCCATTACCATCCGGGTAAAGCTAATGTAGTTGCCGATGATCTTAGTAGGTTTTCCATGAAAATCTTAGCCCATGTAGATGAGGATAAGCGGGAATTGGAAAAGGACATTCACCGTTTATCTAATCTTGGAGTTTATATCACGAATTTGGAGGATGTTGGTGTATTTTTGCATTCGATATCATAGTCGTCACCTGGTTGTTGAGATAAAGGAAAAGCAAATATTAGATCCCGACTAGATGAATATTAAGGGTAATATGGGTCAATAAAAGATTATTGACTTTGTGATAGGCAGTGATGGTATCTTGAGGTACCAAGGTAGGCTATGTATTCCCAATGTCAATGGGTTGAAGGAAAGGATCATGGGTGAAGCCCATAGATCTCGTTATGCTATTCATCCCGATTTTTCAAAATATATCATAATCTTAGGGAATTCTATAGGTGGAATAATATGAAATAAGATGTTGCTAGTTATGTTCCTAAGTGCATGGTGTGTCAACAAGTGAAGGTTGAACACATAAGGCCTTGAGGTTTGTACCAAGAGATTTTATTGATTTAATGGAAGTGGGAGATGATTAATATGGATTTCATTACCGGAATTCCCCGGTCTCGGAATTAATGTGATTCTATTTGGGTCATTTTGGATAGAATGACCAAGTTCGCCCACTTTGTGCCCGTGAGGAGTAATTTCTTTGCGGAAGATTATGTTAAGTTATATCTTACGGAGATTGTAAAGTTGCATGGTTCTCTGGTTTCTATTATTTCAGATCGTGGTACTCTATTCTCATCTCACTTTTGGAAGTCGTTTCAAAAAGGTTTGGGAACTAAGTTGTGCCTTAGTACCGTTTTCCACCCGCAGACTGATGGACAAGTGGAGAGGACCATCAAAATCTTGGAAGATATGTTCCGTGCTTATGTGATTGATCATGGTGCTAGTTTATAGGCCACTTGCCTTTGATTGAATTCTCCTATAATAATAGTTACCATTCTAGCATTGGTATGGCTCTTTTTGAGGCATTGTATGGTAGAAGATGTTGTTCTCCTATTAGGTTGTACGAAGTTGGTAAGGTGAAACACCCTAGTTTCTGTACCTTAGAATATTTCCTTGATTTTTGGTTTTTGGTCAAGATACGACTTAAAGGAATGAGTCGTACGCTTGGGTATGGGTGGTATGGTGTAGTCGTATGGTGACCAGTGTTGATTGGTGGGATGGATTTAGTTACTGGAATGGGAATGATTTGGGTGGTACGAGTCGTACCAGTGTATACAGGTTATTTGGTTACTTCACTTAGCCTTAGACTTCATAAATTTAGTTGGACCTAAGTACGAGTGGCTCATTATAATCCGTAAGCCATGGTACAATTTGTACCATGGACTCATATGGTGGTTAATGTTCAAACCTCCTGAAATTCTATTGTGCTAGGGGTATGATTTATGGGTACTAGTCATACACTTGGATGTGACTTAGGTTTGGGTGTGTCGTACCTTGGACAACACTGGGTCCAAGGGGGGACCTAGGGTACGAGAGGTGGGTACCACTCGTATAGGATGGGTATGACTCGTAAGGGTCAGTCGTACCCTATGATTGGAATTAAGTAAAGTTTAAGTGAGGGCAATATGGACATTTCTCCATTTATCCTAATGAGGTCCCATGACTTATACTGCACTTGGGATGTTATTTCCCTATTCTATTCTTAAACACTTAGAAAACACTCTTAAATGCTCTCTAGAGTTCTTGGGAAAAAGAAGCTAGCGTTTCATCTTAAGGTGTAAATTGGGGCTTGTCTTGGTGATTTTTCTCCATCATCATCTTGGTTTAAGGCATGTTCTCTTCCCTCATTTTTAGTTCCAACTAAAGGCATGGATTTATACAATGTTTTCATGATTTGGATGGTATATGATTTGGGGGTTTTGGTATACATGCTTGGTTATGGTTTTCCATGCTTTTATATCCATTAATGGTTGTTTTGGATAATTGGTTTCATGGGAATGGTTGTTTGGTAATTTGGCTTTGGCTTTAGAAATACTATGCCCCCAATGTGTTTGATAAAATGCCTATAACAATGTGTTTACCATATTATTGGGTTTTTAATGGAACTTATTCATACTTTAAACTTGGTAAAGGAACCCTAAATGATATGAATGGTTTAAATGGTTTTGGAATGACTCTAGCTTGGCTTAATTAACATATTTGTGGGATACAAGGGAATCCCCCAAGTTAACATGGTAATGAATACTTCTGGGGTACATGGGAATTCCCCAAGTTAATCGGATAATATGGTCTATAGGTACATGGGAATCCCTTAACCACTAAAAGATTTGGCTATGGACAATACTTACAAGTTAAGCCGGTATGATGATACCACTACTAATAGCCTCGGTTAATAATAATAGAATAATGGTTAGGTCTTGGGGTAATCTAATCATGAAGGTGGGAGTCCAATGGATGAACACCGGAAACTCATTTTTGCCGACATGGGAGGTAGGTCATGGATACCTTATATGAAACTTAGGAGGTACATGGGAATCCTCTAGGTTGTACATATGTATCATAGAGGGTAAAGGGTATATGGGGATCCCCGACTCTTATGGTATCTCTGGTTTGTGTAGCTACATGCATCGGGGCTCGTTCAGGGGTTAAAATGGACCAATATAGCCCATGGATGGTTCTGGAATGGTTAAGTTTCACATACCCAGGTTAAAGGTTTTAAATGCATGCTAAACTCGATCCCCTTTTCCCAGTATGATTATATATATATAGGTTGTGTGAAAATGGATGAATTTACTTGGTTCTCTTAAATGGCATTATTTTATCCTTATCCTGAGTTCATGCTTGCATTCACCCGCTAACCAATCTTCGGGCGGTTGTATCCCCACGCAATGCAGGAACTAACCGTTTACTCCTCCTACTTAGCATTCAAAAATTCGGGGGTCAATTTTGGATTGAAGTGGTGAGCATACATTTTTTGGAAGACTCCATTTCATGAATGTTTTTTCATACTTTGGATTATTTATGGATACTGGTTTTAGCTATGGTTGGGGGCATGTCCCAATCGAATTTTTGTATTCTTTTGGTTAGAGGCTTTTGGCGAACTATTATGGGTTGGAATGGGAAAGATCATTATTAGTGTCAGCTTTAGCATTGGTATTGTTATTGAGGCTGATACCAATTGACGATATTGTTGGTTGTTCCATCTTCTTTTATTTGGGGAATATATATTTAATTATTTTTTGAACTTATTTGGTTATGGTCGGATTTATAGTTTTTGTTTGGCTTGGTATGGTTAGACGGTTGGTATGGGACGGTTGGACTCAGTTTGGTTGATCATGATTGTAATCCTATCCCAGTGTCTTCAACCAACTCAGGGTAAGAGGATGGAGGTTGTGTTGGGTAACGGAGGTGGTCTCTGATCTCGGTCGGACTTGGTACGCCCATTACGACAAGGCCCTGGGTTGGGTCGAGTCAAGTTGGTATAAGAGCTTTAGGTTCATGGTTAATTGAGAGTCCACAAAGCCATGTCTAGTGGAGTCTCTTTTAAGCGTGTATAGCACACCGCACTCATAAGAGAGAGGTTACAGGGCATTTAGGAATGTTTCACTTTCTTGGTATTCTATTTTCAAGCTTGGAGTCTAAGTCCTAAAATTGTTCTCTAATCCTTGGTTGTTCACTTTTCAAATCATTCCTCGATAAGCTAGAACATAAGGAAATTCTTTTGTCCCATCTGGAGATGATGTTGATGGGTACGTCCTAAACCTGGAGTTCGCACTCAATCTTAGGGTCCTATCCCTGATTGTTCTAGAGTTCCCCCGGTTGCTGCTAGTCCTCTTCAAATTGAGGTGACTAATGCATAATTTCGCCAATCTATTCATACTATTGGTTAATTGGTTGCTGTGCAGGCTGAGCAAGATACGTCTGGTGGGTTATCTGCTGAGGCCACAAGGGTTGGCTAGTTTATGAAATTGAATCCTCCTACTTTTACTGGTGTGAAGGTGGAGGAGGATCCTCAGGGTTTCTTGGATAAAATACAGAAGATATTAGGGTGATACATGCCACAAATACGAAAGGTACAAATTTTGTAGCTTATAGCTCAAGGATAGAGGTGATGTGGAGGAGTTGTCCTTGTGGGATGCTTTTTATAATGCTTTTCTGGATCGTTTATTTCCTCAAGAGTTGAGGGAAGCGAAGGTGGAGGAGTTTGTGAATCTCAAGTAAGGTAAAATGTCTGTTAAGGAATACGCCTTCAAATTTCATCACCTATTAAGGTATGCTCCTGATTTGGTGGCTGACATGAGGAAGAGAATGAGAAAGTTCACTTTTGGTCTATCGCGGGATACGATCCTTGAAAGCAAAACTGCTTTGCTGATCAAGGATATGGATATTTAAAGGTTGATTGTCCATATGTAACAGGTGGAGAATAAAAAAAGGAAACAGGCAGATTTTGGGGAAAGGCAGGGTAATAGGAGCAAGTTCTCTAAGCAGAGTGGTGCTCAGCAGCAGGGCGGTCGGATGGAGGTAAATGGCCAAATAAAAATTCGGGGATTTTTGGTTCCTTCTCTACCACTATCGCTCCTTATATGAATCAGTCAGGTGAAAGGCGTTCGCAAGGTGGTGATAATTTTTGGACACAAGGTGCCCAAACTCAGGTGAGTGGGGGTCAGTCGGTTTCATCATGCCCACTTTGTAAGTTGTGTGGTCGTCTTCACTGGGGCTATTATGATGAAGGAAGGGACAAATATTTTAGTTGTGGCCAGCCAGGCCAAAAATTGTCCATTCAAAAAGGGTGCATCGGGAGAGGTCAAAGATTTGATTACTTCATCTTCTGCTCTTGTACCTAGTGGTGCAGCTTTAGTGTCTTCTCCTGATTTTGGTACTGACACTAACCAGAATAGGCATATGCTCTTGCATCTCGACAGGAATCTGAGGAATCACCTGATATCGTTACTGGTACATTACAACTCTTTTCTCATGACATGTATTGTCTGCTTTATCAGGGGTCCACTCTTTCCTATGTGACCCCATATGTGGCTATGTATTTTTGTTTTGATATTAAGGTTGTTTTGGATCCTTTTTCTGTTTCTACCCCAGTAGGTGACTCGGTTATTGCTAAGAGAGTCTATAGGGGGTATGTGGTATCTGTTGGTAGCAAGAAGACCTTGTTGATCTGTTTGAGCAGGATATGGTGGATTTTGATGTTATTCTAGGGATGGATTGGTTACACTCTTGTTATGGTGCTTAGATTGTCGGACCCAAAAGTTTGTATTTAAGTTCCCTAGTGAACTGGCTATAGACTAGGAGGGCGGTTTTTCAAGCTCCTAGGGGGAGGTTTATTTCTTATCTTAGAGCTCGGAGGTTAGTCTCTAAAGGTTGTCTTTACCCCTTGGTCTGGGTAAAAGATACTAACTCGAAAGGTCCTTCTCTACATTCAGCTCCGGTGGTAAATGAGTTTCTTGAGGTATTTTCGAATGATCCTCGTAGTGTTCCTTCGGATAGGGCAATAGAGTTTGCTATTGATTTGGTTCCAGACACTCATCCAATATCTATTCCTCCTTATAGAATGGATCCAGCTAAGTTGAGAGAACTCAAGGAACAACTTAAGGATCTTCTGGATAAGGGGTTTATTCATCCTAGTGTATCCCCATGGGGTGCACCATTGTTATTCATGCGCAAGAAGGATGGTTCCCTTCTAATGTGAATTGACTATCCGCAGTTGAATAAGGTGATTATCAAGAAAAAGTACTATCCGTAGTTGCATGGTCCCAAGTTCTTCTCTAAGATAGACTTTTTATCTGGATATTATCCACTTAAGATTAAGAAGAGGGATATCCTAAGGCAAATTTTTATACTCGGTATGAGCACTTTGAATTCTTGGTGAAGTTATTTGGTTTGACTAATGCCCCGACGGAATTTATGGACTTGATGAATAAGGTTTTCAGGTAGTTCTTGGATCTCTTTGTCATTATATTTATTGATGACATTCTGGTTTATTCCAAGAGATAGGCGGATCATGCTAATCACTTCAATGTTGTATTGCAAACCTTGAAGGAACAACAATTGTATGCCAAGTTCTCCAAGTGTGAGTTTTGGGTGAACGTTGTGACTTTTTTTGGTCATATTATTTCTATTGAAGGGATCATGGTGGACCCTGAAAAGGTGGCGGTGGTTAAACGGTCGTCTAGACCCACGAATCTAACTGATATTAAAGCTTCTTAGGTTTTGCTGGGCATTATTGGTAGTTTATGAAAAAAAATTTGACGATAGGTGCTCCTTTGACTAAGTTGACTCGGGAAAAGGTAAAGTTTTCTTGGACGCATTCTTATGAGGGGAGTTTCGAGAAGTTGGAAGATAAGCTAACTTCGGCTCAAGTTTTGACATTACCTAAGGGCAGTGAGGGGTTTGTGGTTTATTGTGATGCATATAATGTGGGACTTTATTGTGTCTTGATGCAGCATGGGAAGGTGATTGCCTATGCTTCTAGGCAATTGAAGGTGCATGAGATGAATTGTCCTACCTATGATTTGTTGTTATGGGTTATTTTTTCTTTGAAAATATGGCGGCATTATTTGTATGAAGTGCACTTAGACATCTTTTCTAATCATAAGAGTCGATAGTATGTGTTCTGTTGTGCCCAAGCACACATGCAAGTGTACGTGGTCTTACCAAGTAAAATAGTGGCCCTTTCACAAGCCAAGTATCGATCCCACAGGGACTAATGCTAAGCAACTATCAAATTCCAGTTCAACTATTAAGATTAGAATGGTGCAATGTAACCAATAGAGTTTTGAAAGTTAAAAGATAATTGTAAAGTAAACAGTACATAAAATAAATACTTGAGGCAATCAATGGATGAAAGCCCAGGGTTAAGGCACTCTGAACAATCATACTATGCTATTGAACTTCATTCGTCAAATTGCTTATCTTGGATATTGATTCGTAGGATTTATTGCATGATCATGGTCTCCCAACCTCTAATCGTCTACCTAACTTGGACATTACAAATATATCATTGAGAGGGGATGTAATAATCCAATTAAGTTCTTAAAGCTATCATCCTACATGTGAACCAAGCAAGGCTGCTAGGTACACCCCTATCCTAGATGCTAATTCAAATTCCTTATTTTATAAAAGAATAAGAACCTTACTCTATTCATCCCCACGTTCTATCTTCTTATTCCCCCTCCCGAGATTACAAGGTCGACAATATATATATTCTAAGGGTTGCGAATCCTCAAAATAGTTAAAAACAAGTATGAACAAACAACCAAATATGATCAGCAATCCAAACAAATTCAATTCATAACGATAGCAAACATGTTCTTGGCCTTAACCCCGGAAAGGGGACGTTTAGCCACTAATAAACATAATAATAATCCAAATACTTGAATACATGATTAAATTTATTAAAAAACTAAAGTTAAATAATATAAAACCTAAAAAAACCGTGTGTAGCATCCTTCTCAAGCTCCCAAAGACGTCCCAAAAGTTCCTTCAATATGTTACAAAGTGTTCTATTTATAGTTGAGGACTTAAGCCGTGTGTAGGAAGAGCTCCGTATAGAATTGGATATCATGTAGAAATAGAAATGCAAGTAGTTGGTTATCTTAAGGGAATATGTCCACGGGGCATTGGTTATCGCGTGGGAATAGCTCCGTGATGCGGCTAATTCGTGTAGGATCACTAGAATGTGCCACTTGATGCCTAATTTCGTCTAAGTGTTTCTCCTTCCATCCCTTTCATTGTGGTGTTGCTTCCACTCAATTTACAGATTGTATAACATAAATATATCACCATAATCAACTCATCAAGCATCCTACATAATCAAACACCAAATATTCGCGCTCAAAACAACACAACGATTAACTAAAAACACGAGCTAAGACTAGGCTTGTCCACAATGATCTATAACTTATGGTTTTGACTCTTTGCTTGATACAATTGAACTTTGCACATTATAAGTTGTTACACACTTAAATAATCACACAAACCATTTGAAACTCATTTTACACATTAGAAACAACCATGATTGACTAGAACGGCACCAAGCTCAAGCTAGTAAAACTAGTTTTCTCGATTGAACTCTAGATGAACCAATTATGTACAAACTTAGTTGAAAACACCTTTAAACATTGTAATCACATAATTATACACTTAGATACTTATTTATATCATTATTAACACATAAATAACATAAGAAATCCTCAAAACAAGGCTAAATGATCTAGAAAAGAAACACTAAAGTGCATAAATACACCCAACATCACCACCCCATACTTAAAGCCTTGTTCATCCTCGAACACTCTTTACTCTAAGAATCATAAGCTAAGGATACTTTAAACTTCTACAACAAGCAAGAAACTCAAGCTAGTACTATAATGACTACACAAAATGCAAGTTTCTACACCAAACATGTTATGTACACAATTAAAAGTTCAAGAACACTACTTAAAAACATCCTAGCCTCAAGAATCTACTCACCTAGTTGGAAAACTCATACATATTGTTCAATCAAAGACATCATACAAATCACTCACATTTATCAAACATGTACCCTCATAACAAGAGAGTTACCCATAATCACTCATATAAATGCAATTTATAACTCGATGGGTACAAGAATCAAGTTACACTCACTCTCATAAGGAATTCACAAGTTACACATAATGAGTCATAAGTTTACCCATAGTCTAGTACTCTACTAATATCAAAATGATGAAGCTCATAATCAAATAGGTCTTTAATGGTTGTAATGTAAGCTAAGTGACTGGTAGAAACTATTCTGACCAGTAATAGTGACTATCTTCCATAATCTCCTTAATACATCATATTATATATTTAAGACCAATCTCTAACAACCATCTTACACCACCTTTGTCTGCCCTATTTTTTTTATTTTCCCCATCTTATTAAGCTTACTCGCATACACTATGGTAGGGGTATGCTATGTACATATCATTTGATTTTACCCTTCTTCACACCCATTATACGTTACACACCCCTATGATAGTCACCCTCAACTTAAGCAATTGCCTTAGTTGAGGTGCACAATGTCTAAGGAGGACCAAGGCCAAAACAGGTTCATTGTAACACTATTGGGGTAAAAATGGGAATTTCTTTAGCACAAATTTTTCTAACTCCCAACCATAACACAATAATTTTTACACAACAATAACTATCACTTTGGGGCTTCAATTTTACCTTTCTCCTACTTGAATTTTAAATTCCTTACTTAATTAATTTTACACTAAAGTGCTTAGGAGCTTTATATCAAATTATGGTCAATCAAAGAAGGGATTAGGCTACAAATGAGGTTACCAAAGAAAAATCTAATGGTTGAATAGGTCTAACTAGGATTATGCTCCATGGTAGGTCAAAAGAAGCTATGAACCATGGCTATCAAAGAAATGCCTATATCATCTCCTAAACCCACACTCTTTATTTCACTTTGTACACACACCAGGCAAGTTCTAAACATCACATACAACAAGGAATATACAACAACCTTACAACACACGTGGCACATGCTCAACTCAAGCTAGATCAGCATTGACTCTTAATTAAACAATAGAATGAATTCAACATTTAAGCCAACAAGTAAAATAGTCATAATCATGAGCCTAGGAGTTTCAAAGATAGTAATTCCTACAATAAACATGCTCGTTACAACCTAAACACTTGCATCATGTACTCAACTATAGAACCAACAAAAATATCTCACACTTATTCCTAACACACAAAATCTATGAGGCCTCTAAGCCTAGCTAATAGCATCTTTATACATCAGGAGGGTTCGGGGACCCCACACTTAGTCTTCTCCATGCTCCTTAGCTTAGGTTTTCCAATACTCAAACTTCCTATCAACCTGTGACTCAACAAAAACAAAAGCTAGTGAAGTAAGAACTAAATATACCAAAAATAAAACCTACTTACCTAACTTGGGTTGCCTCTCAAGCAGTGCCTAATTTAGTATCGCGGTATGAACCAATCTCTAACTCAACCATATTCTATTATCCTCTTTCTCATAATCGAATATCATCATCTTATTTATTTTTGACCTCTTGAGTTTGAACACTTAAGGTCAACAACTTCTTTAACTTTAGCCTTTTCAGGCTCATCAATCTGCATTATTTTAGGCTTAGGTATTAGAGGGTTGGCCTGCTCAATGAGGAAATCCAAAGAGGTCTTTTGTGGAATAAACTCAACCACCCCATACTTATCCCCTCCAATCACTATAATCATGCATAAATCTTTATAGTGGAAAAGTGTCTTGAGTGGTTTGTACACTTTGAAAATTATCTCTTCATCAACCAACCTCATTATGAGCTTTCCCTCTCTCACATCAATAAATTCTCTTCCATCACTAAAAATAGATGTCCTAAGATGACTTGTACTCTTTTGTCTGCCTAAAAATCTAAAACAATAAAGTCAGCAGGAATAATAAAATTACCAACCATGATTCAGACATCCTCTATAATTCCTTTGGGATGGGCTAGGGTCCGGTATGCCAACTAGAGTATTACGGAGCTCGGTCTTGGACTCCCCAGGCCTAAGGTGTTGAACAGTGAAGGGGGTATCAAATTGACACTTTCCCCTAAATCACACAATGCATGGATTACCTCATTGCTGCCAATTTGAATGGGGAGAGTGAAACTCCAAGGATCTTTGAGTTTTTGTGGAATTTTTTGCATCACTACAGAACTACGCTCCTCAGTGAGTGCTACTGTTACAACATCCTACAACTTAACTTAGTTAGTGACCACATCCTTTAAGTACTTAGCATACTTGGGCATTTTCTGCAAAATATCTAAAAGAGGTAAGTTAATGTGCATCTCTCTCAACATGTCAAAGAAATTATTGAAGATTGCATCCTCTATTGCCTTTATATGCTTCTATAGGAAAGGTAGTGGTGGGATCTTCTTTACCTCTTCAGAAACTTTTGCTTTCGAGTACTCAGACTTTCTCAAATTTCTAGGAACATGGTCAAATACTAGTAGGGTAATCTCTTTTGTATTTACCTCCTTCATTTTATTTGTAGGTCCTTTATTAAGCTCTTTACCACTCCTCAAAGTGATTTCCATGACTTGCTTAGGATTGTTTATAGCACTTGGAAAACCATCCTGAGGTTTGGGATTTTGTTCCTTCGTAAACTGACCAATTTGTAGCTCCAATCTCTTTATTTCTGCTTACTAGCTCTTTATATCTACTGTTAATTGTGCTTGAGTAGCCATAATTTGCTTCAGTATCTCTTCCATGTTGCTATTCTGGGTTGTATCCTGATTATTCTGAACTTGTTGCTGCTGAAATTGCTGTTGTTGGGCGTTCTATGGGTTATTTCATGGCCGAGTCTACCACTTTTGATTGTAGGCATTTCTATAGTTTAGCCTATGAGCATTACCCAGAAACATTATAGACTTGGGATTTGCAGCATACATCATCGTTGAATGACCACTATTACCACAAACCTCACACCAACCTGCAGACTATTGGATTGCATTAATTGTGGTTGTAGGTTTTGCGATCCCCAACTTCATATTGCTTATTTGATTTGATATAGAAGAAAGCTAAGAAAATAAGGCAGTAAAATAGTCCACCTCCAACTCAATAACAACCTTCTTTGTAGCACTCCTTGAGTATGAATGCCACTCAAGATTACCTTATGCAATTTAGTTCAACAAGGTATACATCTCATCATACGTCATCTCCAGAGCTTGACCACCTGTAGCTGAATCTTGTAAAATTTTATTGTTATGGTCAAGTGCCTCAATAAAAGTGTAAGCTAATACCTCATTGGACTATTGATGATGTGGAAAGTCCCGAAAAAGAGCCTTGAAGTGCTCCCAAGCATGATATAAATTCTCATCTGGCTTTTGTTTAAAGCATACAATCTCACTGCGAAGTTTTGCAGTCTTTCCAGATAGAATGAATCGAACGAGGAATCTCCAAGCTACGTCGTACCAGGTTGTGATTGAATTTGATATCTCAGTATTCAACCACTTCTTTGTTTCCCCCAACAGTGAAAAGGGGAATATTATCGTCCTAACATAGTCAATTGACATACTCGTAGGGATGAATGTGTCACTAATCTCCAGAAAGTTCTGTAGATGGACTTATGGATCTTCATGCAAAAGCCTAGTAAATGGTCCACTGTTATTCAGAAGTTTCACTATATTCTAATCCAACTCAAAATTACCTCCAGCAGTCGGTTTCTGAAAAGGGGAGGTAAAATTTGTTGGAAGTGGGATTGTCACTTCTCAAACTATCCTGCAGTTTGGTTGTTCTTTATCCATGAGAGCAGGATTGTCTTGATATTATTCAATTTGAAAAATATATGGGAGAAAGATTTCTTCTCTCCTTCATTGATGGAAGTGTTGCTCGGGTTCAGGGCTTGGTTATACTAATTTCCTATCCCTTGCTAGCTTACTAGCCTGTAAACTTGTTTCTTGACAATACAAAACCAAGACCAATCATAAATCACCAAAGAAATCTAAAAAGTGAAACTAAAACTAAAATAGTTGCCAATTTACAAGTCCCTGGCAACGGCACAAAAAACTTATCACGCCCAAGTGCATACGCAAGTGTATGTGGTCTCACTATGTAATATAGTGGCCGTTTGACAAGCCAACTATCAATCCCATAGGGACTAGTGTTAAGAAACTATCAAATTCCAATTCAACTATTAATATTAGAATGGTGCAATGTAACCAATAGAGTTTTAAAAGTTATAAACTAATTGTAAAGTAAATAGTGCATAAAATAAAGACTTGAAACCATCGATGGATGAAAGCCCAATGTTAAGGCACTTTGAACAATCATACTACCCTATTGAACTTCATTTGTTTTATTACTTATCTTGTTTGTTGATTCATAGGGTTTATTCCATGATCATGGTCTCCCAACCTCTAATCGTCTACCTAACTTGGACATTACAACTACATCGTTTAGCGGGGATGTAATAATCCAATTAAGTGCTTAAATATATCATCCTACATTTGAAGCAATCAATGTTTCTAGGTACATCCCTATCCTAGATGCTAATTCAAATTCCTTATTTTATAAAAGAATAAGAACCTTACTCTATTCATCCCTACGTTCTATCTTCATATTCCCCCTCCCAAGATCACAAGGTCGATAGTATATATATTCTAAGGGTCACAAATCCTCAAAATAGTTTAAAATGATGAAAAAACAACCAAATATGATAAGAAATTCAAATAAATTCAATTCATAATGATAGAAAACATGTTCTTGGCCTTAACCCCAAAAAGGAGGCGTTTAGCCACTAATAGAAATAATCATAATCCAAAATACTTGAATACATGATTAAATATATTAAAAAATTAAAGTTAAAGAATATAAACCTAAAAAACATGTGTATCTTCCTCCTCAAACTCCCAAAGACATCCCAAAAGTTCCTACAATATGTTACAAAGTGATCTATTTATAGTTGAGGACTTAAGCTGTGTGTAGGAAGAGCTCTACGTCGCGATGGATATCGCATGGGAAGAGTAACATGAGGCATTGGTTATTGTGTGGTAATATCTCTATGGTACATTGTTTATTTCATGGTAAGATATCTGCGACGCAGCCAATTCGCATAGGCTCACTGGAATGTGCCTCTTGACGCCTAATTTCGTCTAAGTGTTTATCCTTACATACCTTGCCTTGTGGTGTTGTTTCCACTCAATTTCCAGTTTTCATAGCATCAATATATCACCATAACCAAATCACCAAGCATCATACATAATCAAATACCAAATATTAGCACTCAAAACAACACAACATTCACAATGATTAACTAAAAATATGAGCGAAGACTAGGCCTATCCACTTTGATCTATAACTTATGGTTTCGACTCTTTGCTTGATACAATTAAAATTTTCACATTATAAGCAAGTTTTCACACACTTAAACCATTTGTAACTCATTTAACACATTAGAAACCACCACGATAGACTAGAACGACACCTAGCTCAAACTAGTAAAACTAGTTTTCTCAGTTGAACTCTAAACGATCCAATTATGTACAAAATTTCTTGAAAACACCATTAAAAATTGTAATCACATACTTTAACACTTATATACTCCCTCCATTTCAAAAAGAATGACATACTTTCCTTTTTAGTCCGTTTAAAAAAGAATGACCCCTTTTCTTTTTTGGCAATACTTTAATTTCAACTTTCCACATGGCATGTTTAGGACCACAAGATTAAAGAGAATTTTGGTACATTTGACACAACTTTAATTTAAGGCCACAAGATTTAAAAGTCTTCTTTATTTTCTTAAAATTTTTGCCAAGTTAAAGTAGGTCATTCTTTTTTAAATGGAGAGAGTACTTATTTATATTATTATTAATACATAAAAACTTAATAAGTCCTCAAAATAAGGAAAAATGATCTAGGAAATAAACACTAAAGTTCATAAATACACCCAACATCATGTTCACTCAAAAGGAGCCAAATCTCTGACAAAAAAGATGGTTGGATCTTCTCAAGAACTATGATATGAGTCTTTACTATCACCTAGGTAAAGATAACGTGGTTGCTGATGCTCTTAGAAGGTTGTCCATGGGGATTTTGTCTCATATGAATAATGAAAAATGGGAATTGGTGAAAGACATTACCGTTTTTCTAATCTTAGAGTTTGTCTCTTAGACTTCGAAGATGGTGTGGTGATGGTACAGGAAATGGTTTGGTCATCTCTTACTGCAAAGATTAGGGAGAAGCAAGTGCTAGATCCTATCTTGATGAAAATCAAGATTAATATGGGTATATAGAAGGTAATGGTATTCGATATCTATGGTGACAGTACTTTAAGGTACCAAGAGAGTTTATGCATTGCTGATGTCAATAATTTGTGGCAAAGGATCTTGGCTGAGGCATATGAATCATACTATATTGTACACTCTATCTCGACAAAGATGTATCATGATCTCAAGGAAATATTTTAGTGGAATAGTACGAAAAGGGACGTGGTTGATTTTGTGGCCAAATACATGGTGTGTCAATGAGTTAGAGTTGAGCACATGAGACCTGATGTATTCTATCAAGAAATAGATTTGCCTAAATGGAAATAGAAAATGATCAATATGTATTTAGTTACCAGTCATCCTCAGACGTGGAACTAATTCAATTCGATTTGGGTCATTATGGATAGGATACAAAGTCTGCTCACTTCTTGCCAGTGAGGACTAACTTTTTAGCTGAGGACTATGAAAATTTATATCTTCAAGAGATTATGAAGCTACATGAGGTACCTATTTTGATTATCTCTAATCGTCGTATGCAGTTTTTATCTTATTTCTAGTAGTCTTTTCAGAAGAGATTAGGTACTAAGGTGAGTTTGAGTACTACTTTTCATCCTCACATGGATGGTTAAGTGGAAAGGACTATTCAGAGGTTGGAGGATATGCTTTAGGCATGTTTGATTGATTATGATGGCAATTAGGTTGAGCATTTACCTTTTGTAGAGTTTTCTTACAACAATAGCTATCATTTCAATATTGGTATGGGTCTTTTTGAGGCACTGTATGGTAGGAGGTGTAGATCTTCTATTGTTTGGTTCAAGCATGGTAAGGTAAAAATATTTGGTCCAGATTTGGTCTATCAGGCTATAGAAAAGGTGAAGGTGATTTTGGATAGGCTTAAGGCTGCCCAAAGTTGCCAAAAGTCCTATTCATATGTAAGGCGTAAAGACTTAGAATTTAAGGTTGGGGATAGTGTGCTCATAAAGGTATCTCCCATGAATAGAGTAATGCAATTTAGTAAGAAGGGAAATCTCAATCCCCGGTATGTTAGTCCTTATTTGGTTATGCAAAGGGTTGGTAATATGGCTTATGAATTAGTGTTGCCTTCTAGTTTGAGCTCTGTTTATCCGGTATTTCATGTCTCCATGTTGAGAAAGTGTCTTGGTGATCCTTCTTTGATCTTTCCATTAGAGGGGTTAGGTATCTCGGACCCTCTATCTTATGAAGAGGTCCTTTTTGAGATCTTAGATAGGAAAGTTCATCGGCTGCAAACCAAGGATGTGGCTTTGATTAAGGTTCTTTATCTGAACCATAAGGTGGAAAAATATAGATGGGAAGTGGAGGAGGATGTGAAGTCCAAGTATCCGCACCTGCTTTTTGCTCCTAAGATTAGAAGTATGTGTTCATCAACACATCTTTATTTTCTAAGTTTGTTAAAGAAAAGATTAATATCTTTGCACCTTTATTTATAAACTTTGTTAAAGATTGGGAATATATTTGATAATGCAAATGACTCATGCGTGTGGTTACCCCTACTTTGTCCGTCAATCGGGGACGAATGTTCCTAGTGGGGGAGATATAAACACCCTTGTTTTGGGCCTTAGAAAATTTCTCTAGTTTCTGGGTAAGATACAACTTAATGAAATGATTCATATGCTTGGGTAGAGTGTTATGGTCTAGTCGTATGCTGACCAGTCTTGATTGGTAGGATGGATTAAGTTACTAGAATGGGTATGATTTAGGTGATACGAGTTTTATCGATGTATACAGCTCATTTGGTTACTTCACTTAACCATAGACTTGGAAACTTAAATTGGATCTCAGTATGAGTGGTTCACCATGAGCCATAAGCAAGGGTAAGAGTTGTTCCATGGACTCGTATGATGGTCAATGTTCAAATCTCCTGAAATTCTTTTCTGTCAGGGGTATGGTTTATGGGTACTAGTCATACACTTGGATATTACTTGGGTTTGGGTGTGACTTACCTTGGATAGTGTTGGGTCTAAGAAGAGAGCCTAGGGTACGAGAGGTGGGTACCACTTGTATAGGATGGGTACAACTCGTAAGGGTCAGTCATACCCTATGACAGAAATTAAGTGCAGTTTAAGTAAGGGTAATTTGGATATTTCCCTACTTATCCTAACGAGGTCCCACTACTTGTATTGCATTTGGGAGGTTATTTGACCTATTATTCTATTCTTAAACACTTATAAATCACTGTTAAATCCTCTCTATAGTTCTTGGTCAAAGAAAGGTAGGGTTTCATCTTAAGGAGTAAATTGGGGCATTTCTTGGTGATTTATCTACATCATCATCTTAGGCATATGCTCTTCCCTCATTGTTACTTCTAACTAAAGGCATGGATTTTATACAATTTTTTCATCATTTGAATGTTATATGACTATGTGTTTTAAAATATGATTTTGGGGTTTTGGCTATAAATGCTTGGTTTTGGTGTTCCCACATTTTAATTATGCTTTTATATGCATTAATGGTGGTTTTGGACAATTGGTTGCATGGGAATTATTGTTTGGTAATTTGGCTTGGATTTGGAAATCTATGCCCCTAATGTGTTTGATAAAATGCCTATAATAATGAATTCATCGTATTATTGGGTTTTCAATGGAACTTATGTATGGTTTAAACTTAGTAATGGAACCCTAAATAATATGAATGGTTTAAACTATTTTTGAATGAATCTAACTTGGCTTAATAAACATACTTGTGGGGTACAAGCGAATCCCCCAAGTTAACATAGTAATGAATACTTGCAGGGTACATGGGAATCCTCCAAGTTAATCGGATAGGGTCTATGGGTACATGGGAATCCCTTGACCACTAAAAGGCTTTGCGAAGGACAATTATTGTAAGTTATAGTCGGTATGATGATACCTCTACCAATAGCCTTGGTTAATAATGGAATAATGGTTTGGTTAGAAATTGGTTTTAATTGGGCAATAATGGCGGGGTGTGAAAGCTAACCATAAAGGTGGGAGTCTAATGGATGAACACCAAAAACTCATGTTTGCTGACATAAGAGGTAGGCTATGGTGACCTTATATGATACTTATAAGGTACACAGAAATCCTCCAGGTAAACTGTACAAATGTATCATGGAGAGTCAAAGGTACATGGGAATCCCTGACTCTTATGGTATCTCCGATTCTTCCAGCTACATGTATCGAGGTCCATTCAGGGGGTTACGTTGGACCCATATAGCCCGTGGGTAGTTGTAGGATGGTTAAGCTTCACATACCCAAGTTAAAGTTTTTAAATGTATTCTAAACTTGGTACCCTTTACCCGGCATGGTTATATATATATATATAGATAGATAGATAGATAGATAGATAGATAGGTAGGTAGGTAGGTAGGTAGGTAGGTAGGTGAATAGGTAGATAGGTAGATAGGTAGATAGATAGATAGATAGATAGTTAGATAGATATACATTCATATATATGTATGGGTTGTATGCATACAGATGGTTTTACTTAGTTTTTTAAATGGCATTATTTTATCATTATCTTGAGTTCATGCTAGCATTCACCCACTAACCGATCTTTCAACAGCCATATTCCTACGCAATGCAGAAACCAACTATTCTACTCCTCCTACTTAACATTCGAACATTCAGGGGTCAGCTTTGGATTGAAGTGGTGAGATTTCATTTTTTCAGAAGGCTCCATTTCATGGATATTATTTTAAAATTTGGATTATTTATGTATATTGGTATTGGCTATGGTTGGGGACATATCCCAACAGGATTTTGTATTCTTTTGGTTAGAGGCTTTTTTGAAACTACTATGGGTTGGAATGGACGAGATCGATAATGGTATCAACCTTAGCATTGGTATTGGTATTTGGGATGATACCGGTTAATGATTTTGTTGGTTGTTCCATCCTCTTTTATTTTTGGAATATATATTTAATTATTTTTGGAACTTATTTGGTTATAGTCGAATTTATGGTTTTGGTTTGGCTTGGTATGGTTGGAATGGGATGGTTGGACTTGATTGTGTTGGTCACAATTATGATCCTATCCCAAAGTCTTCATATGAGCTATTATACTATCTTATTATATGCTTAAAATTTAGGAAACTCAGGGTAAGCAGATGGAGGTTGGGCTGGGTAGCAAGGGTGATCCCCGATCCTGGCCGAACTTTGGACGTCCATTACAACAAGACCTTGGGTCGGGTCGGTCAAGTTGGTATCAGAGATTTAGGTTCATGTTTAATTGGGATTCCACAAAGACGTGTCCAGTAGAGTCTCTTTTCAGGGTGTGTATTGCACCACACTCATAAGAGAGGCTACAAGGCATTTAGGAATGTTTCACTTTCTTCTTGTTTTGTTATCAAGCTTGGAGTCTAAGTCCTGGAACTCTTCTCTAATCCTTGGTTATTCACTTTTTTTATTATTCCTCGATGATCTGTAACACAAGGAAATTCTTTTGTCCCATCTAGGGATGATGTTGATGGGGTACGTCCTATACCTATAGTTCGTACTCGATCTCAGGATCCTATCCCTGATTGTTCTGGAGTTCACCTAGTTGCTGCTATTCCTCCTCAAGGTTAGGTAAATAGTATGGAATTTCCGCAGTCTATTCATACTATTTCTCAGTTGGTTACTGCTAAGGCTGAGCGGAATGCGTCTGGTGGGTTGTCTGCTGAGGCCACAAGGTTTGTCCTATTTATGAAACTGAATCCTCCTACTTTTACAAGTGTGAAGGTGGAGGAGGATCCTCAGGGTTTCTTGGATAAAATGGAGAAGACATTCAGGGTGATGTATGCCACAAATATGGAAGGTGTAAATTGTGCAACTTATCAGCTCAAGGATGTTATGTGCCAATAGTACAAAGAGTAGGATAGGGATAGAGGTGATGTGGAGAAGTTGTCCTTATGGGATGCTTTTTCTAATGCTTTTCTGGATCATTTCTTTCCTCGAGATTTGAGGAAAGCGAAGGTGGAGGAGTTTGTGAATTTTAAGCAAGGTAAAATGTCTGTCAAGGAATACGCCTTGAAATTTCTTTAAATGCCAAGGTATGCTCCTGATTTGGTGGCTGATATGAGGGCAAGAATGAGAAAGTTCACTTCTGGTCTATCTCGGGATATGATTCTTGAAAGCAAAACTGTTTTGCTGGTCAAGGATATAGATATTTTGAGGTTAGTTGTCCACATGCAATAGGTGGACAATGAAAAGAGGAACAAGGCATTGTTTTTGAAAAGGCAGGGTAAGAGGAGCAGGTTCTCTTAGCAGAGTGGTGCTCAGTAGCAGGGTGGTCGGGATAGAGGTAAATGGCCGAAGAAGATGTAGGGGAGTTCTGGTTTCTTCTCTACCACTAGCTCTCCTTACCCAAAGCAGTCAGGTGATAAGCATCCACAAGGTGGTGATAATTTTTGAGCTGAGGTTGCCCAATCTTAGGCGAGTGAGGGTCAGTGTAATGCCCCGCATTTTGGTCTAGAATAAAAATCATGATTTTGATGCGTTGCTAATCCCGAAGCCATAAAATCCTATGCCAATATGGCATGTTAACTATTATGTATCATGTGAATCTGCTCAAGCTTGAATTTAGACCATAGAGGTCCTTTAACTCAAGGACGAGTTGAAACTATTTCGATCGACTATGTTTAAGTAGATGTTGTAAAGTGTGTCAGCTTCCATCGACCATGACTCTCTGTGTATGTTGAATTAGAAAGCCTACTATGTGTCAAATGATAGGTATTCGAGTTAGCTTTCCAACGATACTAATTTGGATAAAATCCAACACCCGAACAAGAAGTTATGGCCCTTCAAAGTGATAAGCGTTGCCTAACCAATCGCCCATGGCCACTGGAAAGGATAGGCAATAGCCTACGAGGCGCCTATGTGAACATAGGCGATAGCCTATGTGAACATAGGCGATAGCCTAGGTGGCGCCTATGTGAACATAGGCAACGGGATGGGCGACGCCTATGTAAGGAATTCTGGTAATTTAAACACTCCGTGTTGAGGACAAAGTGGTCCTTTTCCACCTTTACTTAGCCCTAAAACACGAGATTTAGTTCCAAGGACCCTAAAATACATATTTTTTGATTAAAAGTGCTCAAGATTCTCCTTAGGGTTTCAAAATAAAAACCCAAATAGTTCAAGATTTGACCGTAGGTTTTCAAAGATAATTACATATTTGGAATCACCAATCCGCAAGCTTCAAGAAACATCTATTATCCTTGGAAATAGAGGTACGTGGGGTTATCCAAAAATCTCATGGGTGTAGTTTTATGAACATGCATGCTTTTAGATGGGAGTTTTCAATCAAATGCTAATATCTTGCTTTCAATATGATTTCTAAGTCTTTTTCTTTATGTCATGGGAATTGATTTCCTATATACTTCAATGGTTGAAACCATGCATATGTGATTTGAGATTTTCCATGGAAGTTTGATAAATATGAATGATGAATTGTTTTCAAATTCCCATGATAATGTTTCGATACTCCATATTGTATTGTGATTAACAAAAGAGAGCATGAATTTGAAATAAATATTGTTCACCACTTGTAAATGATGAAGCACCTTGGGTTTTACATGATTATGCATATGTGGATGTGATATTGATGACTTGCAAGTCAAGTATGATAATACCCTTCAAAATACGATACGTGATTGAATAAAAAAATGAAATTTGAATGCATTGATTTTACATGAGAAAGGTGGATGCCCGAAGAAGGCATTTGAGACACAAGGGCTTATCGCTGTATAACGTATTTGCCGACATGGAATATTGGTACCAGACTAAGCGATCTTATGTACTTGACTTCATGTCATTCCCAAATTGGGACTATAGGTAGGAGCCCGAGCCATGTAATCTTGGGCACTACCATTAGTTCGAGACACCATGTTGTGTGGTCTTGTGTGTCTCTCCCTCACTTATACTCTAATCTCGGTGGAAACCAAGGTTTGATAGTTGGTGTAAATTATGTAGGGTATTCCACAAAGCTCAGTTGCATTTTATTATTGTTGAGAAAACTATTGCATTACACCCATGTGTTTTTAAATAAATTGATACGAAATTGCTTTATAATGGATCTCAACTATATTTTGTAAAAATATTATGTTTTTCTTTGATATCTCTGCGTGCCAGTACTTTTGTGCTGATCCCTTCCCCTCTCCAACCTCACAGGTTTAGAGGCTCATTCTAAGGGTCAAGAGAATCAGTAGATCAATCAGACAGTCCTGTAGTCCTTTTATCCTATATTTAGTTTTGGGGGTCTGCTGGGGGCCTTGTCCTAGTTTTTCAGATAGACATTATTTTAGTCATGTAGTAGAGATTTCGTAGACGGTTTTAAAGATGTTAATTTAGATTGTGGGACACTATTCCTCATTTTCATTTTCATATGATTCTTGACCATGTTTTCATTATATTGTGTTTCTTCCACATTACTTTGATCATATGAATTATGTGCATGATTATCAGACAGATAGGGGTGTTTTGGGCCTCCATGGTTCAAAATGCTCATCACGGCCAGGCCCTGGTTCGAGTCATGACAGCCAGTCGGTTTCTTCATGCCTACCTTGTTAGTTCTGTGTTTGTATTCATCAAGGCTATTATGATGAAGATGGGGACAAGTGTTTTGGATGTGGCCAGGCAGGACATATGCTCAGAAATTGTCTGGTCCAAAAGGTTCAGTGGGAGCGGTCAAAGATTCGATTACTTTATTTTCTGATCCTACACCTAGTGGTACGGTTTCAATATCTTCTCCTACTTCTTGTACCGATACTAGCCTAAATAGGTTGTATGCTCTTGGATATCGATAGGAATCTGAGGCATTACCTGATATCATTACTGGTATGTTACAACTCTTTTCTCGTGATCTATATTGTCTGTTTGATTCGGGGTCCACTCTTTTCTATGTGATACATATGTGGTTGTGTGTTTTGGTTTTGATCCTAAGGTTATTTTAGATACTTTTATCATTTTGACCTCGATAGGCGATTCAATTATTTCTTAGAGAGTCTATAGGGTGGTATCTATTGATATCAAGCTGACTTTGGTAGGTCTGTTTGAGCTGTAAATTTTGATGTTATTATGGGTTATCTTTAGGTTCCCTAGTGAACCGATTATAGAGTGGGAGGGCGGTTCCCTAGCTCTTAGGGAGAGGTTTATTTCTTATCTTTGACCTCGGAGGTTAGTATCTAAAGGTTGTCTTTACCACTTGGTCTAGGTTAAAGATTCTAACTCGAAAGATCTTTTTCTACATTCAGTTCTGATGGTAAATGAGTTTCCTGAGGTCTTTTCGGATGATCTTCCCGGTGTTTCTCTAGATAGGGAAATAAAGTTTGGCATTGATTTGGTTCCAGATACTCGTCCAATATCTATTCCTCCTTATATAATAGCTTCAGCATAGTTGAGAGAAGTCAAGGATAAACTAAAGATCTTTTGGATAAGAGGTTTATTTGTCCTAGTATATCCCTATGGGGTTCACCGCTATTGTTCGTACGCAAAAAGAATGGTTTCCTTCGGATGTGCATTTACTATCGGCAGTTGAATAAGGTGATTGTTAAGAACAAGTATGCTCTTCCAATGATAGATGACTTGTTTGATCAATTTTAAGGTACCAAGTTCTTCTCTAAGATAAACCTTTGGTCTTGGTATCATCAGCTTAAGATTAAGAAGGGATATATCCCTAAGATGGCTTTTTGTACTCGATATAGGCACTTTGAATTCCTGGTGAAATTATTTTCTTTGACTAATGCCCCAACGGTATTTATGGACTTGATGAATAGTGTTCTTAGGCAGTTCTTGGATCTCTTTGTCATTGTGTTTGTTGATGATATTTTGGTTTATTCCAGGAGAGATGTGGATCATACTAATCACTTTTGTGTGGTATTACGACCTTGAAGAAACAACAGTTGTATGCCAAGTTCTCCAACTATGAGTTTTGGTTGAACACTGTGACTTTTCTTGGTCATATTATTTCTAGCAAAGGGATCATGGTGGACCCTCAAAAGGTTGTTGTGGTTAAAAGGTGGACTAAACCCATGACTCCAATCGATATTCGAAGCGTCTTGGGTTTGGCTGGGTATTATCGATAGTTTGTGGAAAGTTTTTCGATGATAGATACTTCTTTGACTAAGTTGACTCAAAAAAAGGTAAAGTTTTCTTGGTCAGATGCTTGTGAGGGGAGTTTCAAGAAGTTAAAAGATAAGCTAACTTCGGTATCGGTTGTGACATTGCCCTTGGGCAGTGAAGGGTTTGTGGTCTATTGTGATGCATCTAGGGTGGGACTTGGTTGTGTCTTGATGCAGCATAGGAAGGTGATTGCCTATGGTTCTTGGCAGTTGAAGGTCCATCAGAGGATTTATCCTACCCATGATTTGGAGTTGTTGGTTGTTTTTGCTTTAAAAATATGGCTACATTATTTGTAGGGAGAGCACATAGATATATTTTATGATCATAAGAGTCTATTGTACGTGTTCACTCTAAAGGAGCTAAATATCAAATAGAGGAGATGGTTGGAGCTTTTCAAGGACTATGATATGAGTGTTTACTATCACCCAGGTAAAGCTAACATAGTTGTTGATGCTCGTAGCAGGTTGTTGATGGAGAGTTTGGCTCATGTGGAGAAAGAAAAGCAGGAATTAAGGAAAGATATTAATGGTTGGCTAATCTCGGAGTTCGTCTCTTGGACTCTGAGGATGGTGGGTGATGGTATAGGAAGTGATTTGGCCATCTCTTGGTGCAGAGATTAAGTAGAAGCAAGTGGTAAATCCTATATTGATGAAAATCAAGAGTAATGTGGGTATGCAGAAGGAAATGGTATTCGAGATCTATGGTGAAGGTACTTTAATGTACCAATTGAGGTTGTGCATTCCTGATGTTGATATTTTGCGGCAAAGGATCTTAGCGGAGATGTATGAATCATGCTACGTTGTACATCCCGGCTCAACAAAGATGTATCATGATCTCAAAGAAATGTATTAGTGAAATGGTATAAAAAGGGACCTGGCTAATTTTATTGCCAAATACATGGTATGTTAACGAGTTAAAGTTGAGCATGCGAGACCTAGTGGGTTGTTTCAAGAAATTGATTTTCCTGAGTGGAAAGGAAGGTGATCAATATGGATTTTGTTATATTTGTCTTCCTCGATCACGAAACCAATTTGATTCGATTTGGATCATTGTGGATAGGATGACAAAGTCTACTCACTTCTTGCCAGTGAGGACTAACTTTTTGGCTGAGGACTATGTGAATTTATATCTTCAGGATATTTTAAAGCTGCATGGGATACCTATTTTGATTATCTCTGATCATGGTACACAGTTTTCATCTTATTTTTGGCAATCTTTTCCGAAGGGATTGAGTACTAAGGTGAGTCTGAGTACTACTTTTCATCCTCAGATGGAAGGGAAAGAGGAAAGGACTATTTAGACATTGGAGGATTTACTTCGGGCATGTGTGATTGATTATGGTGAAAGTTAGGTTAAGCATCTACCTTTGGTAGAGTTTGCTTACAATAATAGGTATCATTCTAGTATTGGTATAAACCCTTTTGAGGCATTGTATGGTAAGAGGTGTAGAACTCCTATTAGTTGGTTCAAGTTTGGTGAGGTAGATTGTTTGGCCCAGATTTGGTCTATCAGACTATGAAAAAGGTGAAGGTGATTCAGGATAGGCTTAAGGCTGCCCAAAGTTGCCAAAAGTCCTATACGAATATAAAGAGTAGAGGCTTGGAATTTAAGATTGGGGATAGGGTATTCTAAAAGGTATCTCCCATGAAGGGAGTAATGTGGTTTTGTAAGAAGAGGAAGCTCAGTCTCTGGTATGCTAGTCCTTATATAGTTCTGCAAAGGGTTGGTAATGTGGCCTATGAATTGGGGTTGCCTTCTAGTTTGAGCTCTGCTCATCCGATATTTCATATCTCCATGTTGAGGAAGTGTCTTAGTGATCCTATTTCGATTGTTCCTTTGGAGGAGATGGGTATCTTAGACTCTCTGTCTTATGAAGAGGTCTTAATTGATATCTTGGATAGGCAGGTTCATCGATTGCGGGACAAGGATGTGTCTTCGGTTAAGGTTATTTGGCGGAACCATATGATTGAAGAAGCTATGTGGGAAGCAGAGGAGGACATGAAGTACTAGTATCCGCACCTGTTTTCTACTCCTGGGATTCAAAGGTATGTATTCTTCAACACATCGTTATTTTCTGAGTTTGTTAAAGGAAAGATTATTATCTTTGCATCTTTGTTTTTAAACTTTGTTAAATATTGGGAATATATTTGATAATACAAATGACGCATGCGTGTGGTTACCCCTACTTTGTCTATCATTCGGGGATGAATGTTCCTAGTTGGGGAGACTGAAACACCCTTGTTTTTGGACCTTAGAAAATTTCCTTGATTTTTGGTCTCTGGGCAAGATACGACTTAAGGGAATGATTCATACACTTAGGTATGTGTGGTATGGTCCAATCGTTTGTTGACCTATGTTGATCTATGGGATGGATTTAGTTACTGGAATGAGTGTTATTTGGGTGGTACGAGTCATATCGATGTATACGGGTTGTTTGGTTACTTCACTTAACCTTAGACTTGGTAACTTAAGTTGGATCTGAGTACGAGTGGCTCATAATGAGCTATAATCCAGGGTACGAGTTGTACTATGGACTCGTATGGTTGTCAATTTTCAAACCTCCTGAAATTCTATTCTACCAGGGGTACAGTTTATGGGTACTAGTCGTACACTTGGATACGACTTGGGTTTGGGTGTGTCGTACCTTGGACAGCATTGGGTCCAAGGGGGGAACCTAGGGTACGAGAGGTAGGTACTACTCATACAGGTAGGGGTGTTCATGGGTCGGTTTGGATCGGTTATTGGTTAAAACCATAACCAAACCAACTTAGTCGGTTTTTAAATTTCTATAACCAAACCAAACTAAATAAAAAAATAACCATCGGTTTGGTTCCTATCGGTTTAGTTCGGTTTAGTAGGGTTTATTCGGTTATTGACACCTCATAATTCAAACGTTTTGTTATGCCACAAAAGCAACACAGAATTTATATGAAGTAAAGCTGGTTTGCATACCCATCAGTCATCAAGTCGCATGCAGTTAACTTGCACGAACATAAATTTTCCGCACTATAACAGCTGAGTTTTTAGCCAAAATACAATAAAAAACAGCACTGCAACAGCTGAATTTCAGCTAAAGTCTATTTAAACCATTGGAAGAAAGACATTACAATAGTTGAATTTCCAGCTATTTAAACCATTGGAAGAAAGACATTACAATAGTTGAATTTCCAGCAAAAACATCAACAAAATATCCAACAAAAATAACACTACAATAGTTGAATTTCCAACAAAAACATCAATCAAAATCTAACAAAAACAACACCCAAGTTGAAGACACCCAAGTGGAATTCAGCACTTTTTAGCAAAAATAGCAGCTGAATTCCATCAAACACACCATCCAAATCGCAGTCACTTTAAGTACAAAACAGCAATTAAATTTCAGTAAAAAGACCAGCCAACTTCCAGCATATTCTTTATCTTGATCTCCAAAGTCCACACTAATCAATGCTCAAAGTAGAGTCCGAATATTCTGAAAAAAAATTATCATATTACACATTAAATGTCTATTTACATGAATATGATCTAACTTTTTAAAAAAAAAAGAGAGGAAAAGAAGATAAGTAAAGATTTTTATTATGGCGTCACATTTTAAAAACCATAAAAAAATGAAAGAACGAATCAGTAAGTTATAGTTGTTAGTACCTTTTTAAATTGTTTCAAGCTTTTGAATTTCATCCAAAAGATTTTCATTCTTGCACTATTTAGATGTTGAAGATAACCATTGTTGACCACAAATAAGAGCTTCAGCAGTCTTTGGTGACGGAGAACTTCGATAACAATCAAGAATTCAACCACTGGTGCTAAAAACTGATTCTGAAGCAACAGTAGACGTAGGAATAGGAAGCACATCTCTTGCAATTCGAGAAACAATTGGATATTTTTCAGATGAAGCTTTCCACCAAGATAAAATATTGAAATCCTTAATTTTTTCCATATCATCCTTCAAATACTTGTCAAGATCAGATTTATCATCAACATCATTCTCTTTTTCAAGATATTTCTCCCATTCTGATTGCCATATATTAGAACTATTCATTGCATCAATTCCACTATTCACACTAGTTTGATCTCCAATACTTTCACAAGAAGTTCCAGAAATGAAACTCTCATAATGAGCATACAAGCTAGTTAAAGTATCTCGCACTTTATCAGACTTAGTACATCCCTCCACAAAATTATGATATTTCTTAAAAAGAAACTAAACATACTTCATTTTGTAGCAAGGATCCAACACAACGGCAACAAACAACAACATATTCATATCACTAAAATCACCCCAATATTTATCAAACTTGACTTTCATCTTCTTAGCTATATCAGTTAAAATAAAATCATCACACTTTGAATAGTTGATAATTATGCTTTGAAGATTAAAAAGCTCATGAAAGAAAGCATTTGAAGTAAATTTCAAAGTACTGGAAAACTTCAATGTGGTTTGATAGAAAATCTCCAAAAACTTGAAAAAGATATTCACATCCTTCCAATCTTTCGAACAAGGGTGTTCTATCTTTCCTTTCGAGTCAAGACAATATTTAATGTACTTATGAACATCAATATTCATTCTTGAGAATGCCTTTTCAAATTTTACAACATTATTTAACATTAAATATGTAGATTTACACCTTGTCTCAACATCTAAACTCAAAAATCCATTAGTGTCAAGTTTAACCTTCTCGACATATGACTTGAAAGAAGCAGCTCTTGCACTAGAAGATTTAACATATTTCACAACATTTCTTATCCGAGAAATGGATTCATTTTTCTCACTTAATCCTTCTTTTACAATCAAGTTTAGGATGTGAGCATTGCACCGAACATGTAAAAAATTATTTCTCATTATAACACCTTTCCAATCACTAATTTTTTCTTTCAAGTGTGTGATTGCTACATTATTAGCCGAGGCATTATCAAGTGTCACTGTAAATAGATTTTTAATTCCCCAATCTAATAAACCAGATTCAATAGCGGACGCAATGGTCTCACCCTTGTGATCTGGAGTTTGAAAAAAATTTAAATTTTTTTTTGCAACTTCCAATCATCATCAATCTAATGGGCAATGATTACCATATATGTAAAATTTTGAAGTGAAGTACACATATCACTAGTAATACAAACGCGCTACCCTTTAATAAGTCTTTTAAGATTTTGTTTCTCTTCTTGATAAATTCTTAAACATTGTCGAGCAACAGTAATTCGAGAAGGCAAATCATAATTAGGCAAAATAAGCGACATTAGTCTCTTATTTCATTCACCCTCAACGACTCTAAAAGGTTGTTCATCAATTATACAAACTCAACAATAGCTCTCCTAACTTCAGCAACATTATAAACAAGCTTCTCAAAACCTGCCTGCCCCCTCCTTTCATTGGTTTAAGAGTTGTTTTCTTTCTATCAACGAACTTGAAAGGATATTTTGGATACTTAGATTGTAAATGACCCCAAATATTAGAAGTTTCATTTTTACTAGCACAAGAAAAGTCTTTGAAGCAATACTTACATTTTGCCCTCAATTCACCCACTTTATTAGTGATCTCTGAATAATGATTCCAAACTTCTGATATTTTTCTACCATTATCACCGAGGCTGGAATCTCGAAGACACAGAGTTGTTATTTTCTACTTTTTTGGAGGATGGAGTTTCTTCTACCTGAGGTTGAGCCTCCAAATATTCAACATCATCTATTGCCTTTTTCATTTGAAATTTAAACAGAAAAAATTAGTAAAAAACTTAATTTTCCTGTCATGCACACTTTTAAATTCTTGTATAAAATTAAAATTAGTTAAGATAGTTAAAATAGAAAAAAATAGAAACACAAAAAATTACCTTTCAATATATTAATAATCTTGTATTTGAAGCTTTCACTTATCAAGCTTCAATCTTTACATTAATCTTTACATTTACTTTTTACTTATGAGATGAAAATTTGAAAAAAAATATACGCAGAAGGATTTTTAAGAACAGAAGAAGAAGTTGCTGGGTGTTCTTGAAGAACAGAAGAAAGTAGAGGCAGCTTTGGCCTTTGTGAAAAATTTTTGTTGAAAAGAAAATAAAATAGGGTTAGCACTTAGCAAATGGCAGTTATAAATTATAGTAGTCACTAGTCTGTAGGTAATATAATAATTGGATAATTGGGCTTGGGTTAGGACTTAGAACTTTAAACAATGGGATTGGGCTTAAAGTTTGTTGGGCTTAAAATATTTTAGAAAACTTCATAAAATTTCAGATTAAGATTAAATTTATAAAATATATATCCTTTATTTATAAATAATATATAAATAATTATAATATATATATATATATATTATATCGGTTCGGTTTGGTTGTTTTCACGAATTTTTTAAGTAAAATCATAGCCAAACCAAATAGTGTCGGTTTTAAAAATTTAAAACCAAACCTAGCCAAACCAAACCAAATGTCAATTTTTTTAATTAGTTTGGTTTGGATCGCGGTTCGATTTGGTTTTTAACCAAATCAGGAACACCCCTAGATACAGGATGGGTACGACTCATAAGGGTCAATCATACCCTATGAGGGGAAATAAGTGCAGTTAAAGTGAGGGCAATCTAGACATTTTTTCACTTATCGTAATGAGGTCCCACGACTTATATTGCACTTGGGAGGCTATTTTTTCGATTATTCTATTCTTTAACACTTAGATAACACTCTTAAATCCTCTCTAGAGTTCTTGGGAAAAACAAGCTAGGGTTTCATCTTAAGGAGTAAATTGGGGCTTGTCTTAGTGATTTCTCTCTATTATCATATTAGTTTAAGGCATGTCCTCTTTCCTCATTATTAGTTCCAACTAAAGGCATGGATTTTGTACAATGTTTTCATGATTTGAATGTCGTATGATTTTGGGTTTTCAAATATGATTTATGGGTTTTGGCTATAAATGCTTGGTTATGGTTTTTTCATATTTTAATTATACTTTTATATGCATTAATGGTGGTTTTAGATAATTGGTTTCAAGGGAATTGTTGTTTTGTAATTTGGCTTGGCTTTGGAAATACTATCTCCCAATGTGTTTGATAAAATGCCTATACCAATGTTTTTCACCATATTATTGGGTTTTCAATGGAACTTATAAATGGTTTAAACTTGGTAATGGAACCCTAAATTATATGAATGGTATATATGGTTTTGGAATGACACTAACTTGGCTGAATAAACATACTTGTGGGGTACAAGGGAATCCCCCAAGTTAACATGATAATGAATACTTATGGGGTATATGAGAATCCCCCAAGTTAATCGGATAATAGGGTCTATGGGTACATGGGAATCCTTGACCACTAAAAGTTTTGGCTAAGGACAATACTTGCAAGTTATAGTAGGTATGACAATACCACTACTAATAGCTTTGGTTAATAATAATGGAATAATGGTTTGGTTAGAAATTGGTTTTAATTGGGTAATAATGGCGGGGTGTGAAAGCTAACTGTGAAGGTAGGAGTCTAATGGATGAACACCAAAAACTTATGTTTGTCAATATGAGTAGTAGGTCATGGTGACCTTATATGATATTTATGAGATATATGGCAATCGTCTAGGTACACCGTATATATATATCATGGTGACTGAAGGGTACCTGGGTATCCCTGATTCTTATGGTATCTCCAGTTCTTATGGCTACACGCATTGTGGCCCATTAAGGGGGTTACACTAGACCCATAAAGACCATGGGTGGTTCTAGGACAATTAAGCTTCGCATACCCAGGTTAAAGGTTTTAAATGTATGCTAAACCTGGTCCCTTTTCCCGTCATGGTTATATATATGTTTGTATTTGTGTGGGTTGTGTGCATATGTATTGTTTTACTTGGTTTTCTTAAATGATATTATTTTATCCTTATCCTGAGTTTATGCTAGCATCACACACTAACCCATCTTCAGGCGACTGTATCCCCACACGATGCAAGAACCGACCATTCTACTCCTCCTACTTAACATTCGAACATTTAGGGGTCAACTTTGGATTGAAATAGTGAGCTTTCATTTTTTGAAATTCTCCATTTTATGGATGTTATTTCATACTTTAGATTATTTATTGATATTGGTTTTGGCTATTGTTTGGGGCATGTCCCAACTGGATTTTCTTATTCTTTTGCTTAGAGGCTTTTGTGGAACTACTATGGGTTGGAATAAGCGGGATCAGTATGGGTGTCAGCCTTAGCATTGGTATTGGTATTAGGGCTAATATTAGTTGATGATATTGTCAGTTGTTCCATCCTCTTTTATTTTGGGAATATGTATTTAATTATTTATGGAACTTATTTGGTTATGGTTGGATTTCTATTTTTGGTTTTGCTTTGTATAGTTGGACAGTTGGTATAGGACGGTTAGACTCAGTTGGGTCGATTATGATTGTGATCCTATCCCAGAGTCTTTATGTAATTTATTATGCTATCTTGTTATTTGCTCAAAATTTATCCAAATTAGGGTAGGTGGCTGGAGGTTAGGTTGGGTATTGGGGGTGGTCTCTTGTTTAGTCGGACTTGGGATGCCTATTATGACAATGCCCCAGGTCGGGTCGAGTCATGAGGGTAAGTTTCTTGGCCCCGACTTGGTTCACCAAGCCTTAGAGAAGGTAAAGGTGATTCGTGATAGATTGATAACCACTCAAAGTCATCAAAAGTCCTATTCGGATGCGAGGTATAGGGATTTGGAGTTTAATATTGGTGATTGGGTATCCTTAAAGGTGTCTTCTATGAAGGGAGTGATGTTATTTGGTAAGAAGGGGAAGCATAGTCCTCGGTATATTGGTCCCTACTTGATTTTGGAAAAGGTTAGAAATGTTTCCTATGAGTTGGATTTGCCTTCTAGTTTAAACTCCATCCACCCGGTTTTCCATGTCTCTGTGTTGCAAAAATATGTGGGTGATTCTTCGTTTGTAGTTCCCTTGGAAGGTGTTGGTGCTCTGGACTCTTTGTCCTATGAGAAGATCCCGATGAGGATCTTAGATTGACAAGTTTGCTGGTTGCAAAAAAAATAGGTGGCTTCGATGAAGGTTATATGGAGGACCCAAAAGTCCAAGGAAGCTACGTGGGAAGCGGAGGAGGACATAAAGTCCAAGTATCCACATTTGTTTTCCATCCCAAAAACTCATGATTGAGGTATGTGTTAATCTTCTTGATTCGATTTATTTCTTTGGTAGACAATGGGTTCAAGTCCCTAAGCTTTGAATTGAACAAATATATTTGATAAATAATGGGTTTGAGTCTCATAGTCAATGAAATGAATGGTTGATTGATAATGATCATGGCATGTGTCTTATCTTTGTTGTGTATCCTGATTTCTGGCTTGGTTAAAGATTAGTTAGTGTTTCATAATGCGTTAACTTATGTTTATGCTTGCCTTACCCATCATTCAAGGATGAATGATCCAAGTGGGGGAGAATTTAAACAACTAGGCTTTAGACTCGTAGAAAAATTCCCTTGATTAAGGCTTCTGGACTAGGTATGACTCAGGGTACTAGTCGTACTCTTTGATATGACTTAGTGACCCCCTGTCATATCCTAGGCAGTGTGGGGGGGATTAAATACTGTCCAAGATACGACTTTGACTCCCCCATGGTCTTATGTTAAGATATAAGTCGTACCAAGCCAAGTCATATGATGGTTGGTACTTGGCCTAGTTTACACTACTGTGGGTACAATTTGTGGGTACGGTTTAGGGTACCATTCATACCCTTGGGTACGATTCAATGGTGTGTGGTCATATCTTTGTCAATTTAGGGGTCCTTGTGAAGGCCTAGGGTACGAGTTAGGGTATCACTTGTACCTTATGGTACGATTAAGTGAGTCATACACTCCTGGGAAGTCACTTTTCAGCTTTGAAGCCAAGGGCTTTATGGACATTTCCCCACCACAAAACCCTTGGTATATA